>NC_051178.1:211974050-212088899 GCF_013339695.2 Rhipicephalus sanguineus | reverse complement strand
AAAAGCGCACAAGGAACCCACGTGGTAACACATATTATATAGCACGTATAAGCTTGTGTCGCGGGTTCGATTCCCGGCCACGGCGGCCGCATGTCGATGGAGGCGAAAGTACATCCGTGTGCGTAGATTTAAGTGCGCGGCTAAACCCCCTTGGAGAGTGAACTTGTCGGCTAGTTGGTTGAACATATTGTAGGGGGGCCGCGCGACAAACTGGCGCTGGCAGTCAGCGCTGCGTTTGTGTGCCTTATTCTGCTCACTCTTTCGCACTGGCAACAACCCCAGATGGTCGAAATTCATGCACAGCGCACATATATCTATTCGTGATAACAGCGCCACGCAGAGCTGACGGTGCGCGCCCGACGTTCGGGTTACCTCCCGCGGCTCTTTTTACACGACAGCTTTGAACGCCACCCGAGAGCTCATTCCAAACACACGCCTTGCGCAACGAACATAGATCAAGCACGCGCGGACCACAAGAAGCTGTATGGCGCAAAAGGGCAAGCTATGCTCTCTTTCAAGCGAAGCTTGTACCGACTGTTCTGTGACCTGGTGGTTTCCAAAAAAACCCACCGCCGAAGGAAACAAAAAAGAGAACACGTGGCGCTCACCCAAAAACCTTCCCCATCCACAGCGGTCGCGCACCAAGGAAATGATAAATAAAACGTAATAGATTTTCTTTCCATAGCTGGGGTTCGAAATGGGTCGCCCCCCCCCCCTCTCCCCCTCCCCCGGCTTCAAACCCCAAATAGTGAGGGCAAGTCAATGAATTTTTTTTTTTTTGCAACTTCGTTCCGTCGTGCGGCGCTGACACACAGAAAAGTCGCCGCTAAGATTTGGCCGGCTGTATACGCTGTGTATACGTCATCACACCGCTTCCACAACACCGGACATAGCCTCGACTAAGGACAGCTGGCTGTTGAAAGCAAAAAAAAAAAGAAAACCTGTCTCTGCCAAAGGCTTTGAGACGCTGCGCCGCCGTACGAGCACTGTTGCCAGAACCGTCGCTTCCACCGAGCAGTCGCGGTCTTTTTTCCTTCCAAATTACTACACAACGTATCGGAGGGCTGTGCAGCTTAGTTGACTAACAAGCGCAATCACTACAGGACAGTTGCAAAACGTGCAAACGGCCGCGCCTTCATTCACGTGGCATGCACCTCCGGATACATGCACATCGTTTCGCAGCGGATAGTGTTTTCGCGCATATTTCGTGCTATGTAAATATTTGCGGCGCTTCAGAGTGTCGTGAAATATCCGTCCAATGTACGACTTGCACATCCGTTTTCATGTTTCCAACTTGTAAGATTATTAGGTGCGAAGCACCTTATGCGCTCGGCCTGTCGGCGTCGTCGTAGCACGGTGAAGCAAGTGGCAAATAAGACGGCGCGTTCGCTCAGGAAAAGCTGTTTCTGCGATGGACGCTGTCTGCGACGCTGTACGTAGCCGTGAGAGGACGCTGTCCCCTCACTGCTATTGACGTGTCCCTATGGGAAACACAGGTGCTTCGCACCTCCCCAGGTTTCACGTTAGTGGAGCTGTCTTGTATAGTATAGTATGCATACTATACTATACAAGACAGCTCCACGTGAAACCTGGGGAGGTGCGAAGCACCTGCGAAGCACCTATACCATGGTATAGTATAGTATAGTATAGTATAGTATAGTATAGTATAGTATAGTATAGTATAGTATAGTATAGGGAGTATGCACTGAAACTGAGCCGCAATGTGGCGCTGCGGTGCCCCGAGCTGGGCGCCATTTTTGCGGTTCTCGTGCAGCAGCCGACCCACGCTTGCTACTGTGTTTGCTGTGTGTACGCGCTAGGTGTTGTGTGGTGTTTCCTTGCCTTCCGTGTACTCGCGTGTTTATTAACGATAGTACGGCGTTGGAACTGTGCGTGTTGCACGGATCTAGTCATTTGCCTGGCTGTGCAAGCGATCGCCGTGTTGCTGCAGCGAAAAGATGCTGCTCAGCGACTACGCCAATCGCTGTCTGATCCCGAGCGCAGGAGATCAAAGTCGCAAAATGCGGTCGACGACCCCTTGGCGATTTCCGATGACCAGTTCACGAACGATGTTGGCTGCTATCCCAGCGTAGACCGTGCGGATATCAACGATTATCTTTCACGGGACAAGTTCGTGACGCGGGAGCAGCTTAAGAGCTACAAATCCTTGGAGGCTCACAATTATGTCACATGCGGCCTCGTGGAGCCACCAAGGGTGAAAACTCTTCGTGATGGCAACATCGTCGTCGTTTCAAAGGTAGGCTGTTGCTCGCGCTTCTTTTAGCGTGCGTTGTGGACTTGTAGCCGAGATTGAGGCTCGGCGCCCAGTCTGGATTGGCCTCGTCCATCGAATAAGCTGGTCTTCCTGAAATGGAACGTACGCTGCAGTGCTGTACGCAAATATAACGCCGAGAGATGCATTTTATGCTGCTGCCGCGCTCACCTGTGATGAAATGCGCCCGCAAACGCGGTAGTGCGTCGCCGATTCGTCCAGTCTTCGCGACGAATTCTGCTCAGCCATAGAGCTCTCCGCTTTGACGACAGCTCCGTTGTCTTCGCACACTGTCCTGATATAACTTTCGGCACGACATAGAACCCACCCGTTGAAAGTTCTCGTCGTTGGGGCTGTTTCTGTGTGTTGGAGCAATCGTAAACAGCGCAGTTCACCATAGCCGATTGACGCAGCTCGACGCGCAACAACGTCCTGCGGCTTGGGCACTTTTACAAGTCCATGCAACACGCAGTGGTAGGGGACATTCCAACGCCGTACTATCGTTAATGATACACGCGAGTACACGGAAGGCAGGGAAACACCACACAACACCTAGCGCGTACACACAGCAAGCACAGTAGCAAGCGTGGGTCGGCTGCTGCACGAGACCGCAAAAATGGCGCCCAGCTCGGGGCACCGCAGCGCCACATTGCGGCTCAGTTTCAGTGCATACTCCCTATAGTATAGTATAGTAGCAAAGGGGCGCCGCTTCCTTAGTTTTCGAACTACTAGTGTGTAGCAGTTTTTTTATCTACATTAGTGCTTCAAAGATGCCATCTCGGGTGTGATATATTGAATGGCAATAGTAATGTGTTTCTTACTCTAAAATGTGAATAACTCTGACAGTTTTCTAGTTTTTTTTAGGCATTTTAGACTTGCTTTACGTGATAGTTGGTTCCGTCACGCATTCCAACTTTGTGTTTCAAAGCATGTGAAAGCATGCGCCTTTTGTTTCAAGTTGAACTTAAACATACTGGCACTTGACGTTTGCAAGTCTTTGAAAAACCAGAGACGCCGTACCATGTCACTCGCCGTTTCAAAAGCAACGTCGACCGTTTTACGTCCAAGCGGATGCCATCAATTGAGCAGCCGTTTGTTCCCTTTCACCTATTCCACGCAAAGTAGGCAATGCGGTGTATGCGCACTTGATCGGCTGCAGCGTAGAGGTAACCGTGTCCAGGAGTGGACACTCTCTTCGGAAACAGCTCGTCCCATGGCTACGGCGGTGTTTTTGTGCGCGTGGGTGCACCCCAAATTACGAATGTCGTTTTTATCCGGCCGCTGGCTTGCCAGGGCTCTTGATGAGTGCTGTGGCACCAGTGAAATCGGCGAGGGCAAAGCGCTTGATGTTTAGTTTGTTCGCGAAGAAGGTTTCCGCGCGCGGACTGTAGCGTCGTATATCAACGATCTCTACTGCCGGAAGTGAGGTATCGCTCAACCTACGCTGTTCACTTCGATTGGTTGAAAATAAGAATATATTGCGCACACTTGCGACATACTCATTGTGAGGAATTTACAAACCGTGAGGTGCTTGTTAGAGCTGCGAAAAGGCCACCACTTCGTACGTCAGTTTCAATTTTTGTGCAGCATGTCGAGTGTTCTACAGTAGTGTGCCTCGATGCATGCGCCTCCTTAAGATGTCCTCACCCTAAAGCGGAGAAAGCCAAGCATGAAGGCGCCCTAGTCTAGTGTGTGCGCGCGTTCCTCATTCCATCCGCGTTCCTGCGTGGCCCTCGACGCTGTCGTCTTCGTATGGCGTCGGTTTCTAGAACCAATTGGTCTTTGCGTACATGGAACACTCTCTGTGGAGAGTTGCCCTGCCCTGCCGATGATACTCCCCCGCAGCCCGCCATGGGAGGCCCTCCTTTCGTCGCAGGATCCGCACGCTCAGCTTGGCTGTGCGAACCGGGGTGCCCCGCGTGGTCTGGACACACAGGCGCAATTCGATGGCCGTGCGGTGGCCCAGGGCCCGTAAAGAGCACAAACTCACTCGCCCACGTAAAGTTGTTCCTTCCTTCCTTCTTCTAACATAAACGCATGACGCGTCGCTTCCTCGTGGAAGCTCGCGTTCAAAGTTCGTCCAGTCGCTCATCGTTTCTGGCGCGTTTTGACCTTCCATTTGTCAACAAAGAGTCGTCTGCTAAATTGTGCGGCACCAAATCCGTCAGAAAGCGCGGGACACGCTTGCGGCAGGAAGGCCACCATGTGCTGCAGCGTTCCGGTACAGCAAAGTGTAAGCCGCGTTTTGACTGGAAGTAGCCAGAACCAAGCAGACACGTCACTGGGTGAGTGAAATACGAAAGCGAGGACATACTGTGGCGCCAACACGCGGAGGCATCCCTGTGACGTGCAAGGTTGGATTGCTCCGCCAGCCCTCTCCCGCACAGCCGCTATCGCGTCTCTCTTGTTATTATTCTCGTTGCACTTCCCTTCGACGAAATACTGCGCGGCGCTTCGTCACTGACTATACGAAGTGCTAAATACCTGCTCTGAAAAAATGTTCCGCTCCTCATAATGCCTTACACAACGCCCTGACTGCCGACGTCGTCTGCTATGACCGTGAAGCCGCGGGGGCCGAGCGCGCTGCTTTTGTAGAAGGTTACTAACCATTTTGTGTCCAATTGAAGCATCAAATGGGCTTTAACGAGTGCTTGGGCTAATAGACATATTTTTGCTCCAAGAAATGCGTGCAACCATGCAACTTCATTCGGTATGTTAGCATCTAAAAGCGGGCCACGGTTCACACGACAAGCATGCGCACATTCACATTACTGTTTAGCACGCGTATCTCTATGAATCACGACACAAGTGGATTCTCCGTTTTGTGGGAAGCAACCAAGTATGCTTGGAGCTGCATGCAGCCGCAACCTTTCTGATATGATTGGAGGCAAACGCAAGAGAGCCATACGCACGCGCGTGCCTCACCAGTGGAGTTGTAGCTACACACATTTCACATGAGCACAAGTTTCTCTGCGGCACTATCTTAATATTTACCTGTTGCTCATTATTGCGCAAATTTTCTACGGCTCTCCCATGGTGCACTTTCGATCGCCATCGAGCAACATAGGGATGCATATTTTCGATGATTGACTCAGTTCTCCAGCTTCTACAAAAGGGTCAATCGCGATCGAAAAATACGGTCCCGATAGGGTTCGATTGCGATAGCAAATGCACCGTGTGCCAGCCGGCCGTATTACTTTGCGCACTTGAACGAGCACGTTGCAAAGTGTGGCTTACCGTGGTCTAAATGGCAATTTTAGGTTTCAGTGAAGATACCAGCGTCCAGCCTTTACAGCTTCATTGGTAAACAGTATGACACTTCGCTGCTGGTGAATCAGTCACATGAGGACAATTAAAATGGGTACCAGAGGGAAGGGGGGGGGGGTATCAGACTGGGCTGGAAGTTTCGTCGGCGAGACAGGTAACTTTCAGCAAAGATTCAAGCAGCACATGTATGTAAGAAAAGGTTTCATAGAAAAGCTATGGCCGAGCACGCAGAAGCAACTGGCCACGAAATAGACTGGGATAGGGCAAGAATAACGGAGAGATATAATAATTGGACTTCTCGGCTATATCTTGAATCTCTGACAATCCAGATAACATGGCGGCAACTTCTCACACGTGTACGCATGCTGCTACGTCATATTTTAAAACGTATATAACCGGGCTATTTGCGCATTCATTTATCGTTGTGAAAAAGGCTTCCGTGCGGGAGCAGAAACGTTTTGCTTTATGTGAACATGCGTGGTCGGCACAGGCGTGCGCACAGGAGGGGGCAGGGGGGGGGGGGGCGGCCGCCCCCTAATAACCTAAGAGGGGGGCACAAAATCTGCCCCGTACATTGACCCCCCCTAGTCACCTAAAATCTGTCTCATACTTTGATTAACAAGGGGGGGGGGGTGCCGCGATGAACCTTCGCCCCCCCCCTTCCCCTGATGGTGAACCCCGCCACGCCTATGGTGGTCGGTGTCCATTTTAACCCCGTGGGCTTGAAGTAACATAAAAGAAAGACAGGTGACAGACAGCAGCAGCAGGTCGGGGTAAAAGTGAAAGCTCAGTGCACGCCTGGCTCCTTCGCACGTAACGCACTGCGGCACGGAGCAGAAAAATACCATGGCGCCGATAGCCTTTACTGCACTTTTCCGGACTGTGTAACCTCTAGGGGTACGCACACATAAGTGAGAGCTAAACACGTTGTTCAAAAGAGAATTCAACCGCCCGCTTCACTTCGCCAGAAAGAGATGAGATCACGTGATCCAGCCCTGCACGTCACAGCGGTTGCAGCGCCCGCGTCTCTAGTGGTGGGCCTCGATCGCGCCCCATACCAGCGTCTGTTGTCTGCTTTTATTTTCAGTTCAGAAGTTCAATAACTTCTGATTGCGTGCGTCGTTCTCCAAAATCATTTTTGCATTCATCTCAGGACGATGAAAGCGCATTGCAGCGTAAGACTACGTGGGTAAAATTTGAGTGCGCGGCCCCTCTAAAGGGGTATTCAGACGGGGGACAAATCCTCGGGGGATAAAGGCGGAGCCTAGTGACGTCAGCTCGCGTGGAGAAGTCTCCACAAATGCCCCCCACTCACACGGACGAGGCGAACGGAGGGGGAGACCAGTGTTACTGGACTACTCTGTGGCTTGCACCACCCGTTTGACGAGCTGCAGACGACCATACATCTGAAGACTGTACAACCGCTGCCGCTCTCTGCAGGAGCAAATGCAACAATGTGGCCAAACAAGAGCCCGAAATTTCGCCATATCCCTCACCGCCGGGGGATTGTTTGTCCTTTCGGGGAAAAGGTCCCCGTCTCCCCCGAGGAGGCGCGGGGGTTCACGCCCACTCGCTAATCCGTGACGTCGCGGTCACGTGATCCGCAATCCCCCCGTCTCCCCCGAGCATTTCTCCCCCCGTCTGAATACCCCTTAAGTCGCATGCTATATGTGGCCGTGCAACATGTGCCACTTTCCCAAAGAAAAGGACCAATGGAACAAGATGCTCAAAAGTGATGTGCTCCAAGATCAACTGCGGGCCGTCCAGAAAGCCCGCGAGGTGGCAGTATGCCCCAACGTGGGAGGTGAGGAACTGGCGTAAATCACGGGGGGGTCCTGACCCCCCCCCCCTTTTGTGTTCAGGGGGAGGGGACACACCTCTTGCATGTGTCCCCCCTTGAGATTATCTTTCAAACGTCATATATTGAATTGCTTGAGAGTTATAACATGGTGCAATCAACTTTTTTGTTAATGCCTGTTTATTTTGTAGTGTGTAGTCTGTGTTCAACACCCCGCAGCTGTGAGAGACCATTGAAATCGCAACTGCCGCTTGACCGCTTTCGGAGAAGACTCAATAGAACAATAAAATTACGTGAGCTGGGAACACATGTTCGTTTTTTTAACACGAAGTGTTTTATGCCGGGGTCCACCAAGACTTTCATGACGTATTTCCGTCACGGAAGTACGTCAGCAAAATGAACGCCGTCAGATGGTAAAGAAAAAGTTCCGTTGACGGGATCGAACCCATGACCTCTTGACCCGCGACGATGGCTGGCGGGCGTTTAGCCTACTGAGCTACCGCCAAACACATTGCGGTGGCTACATGAACGCGCCTTTTATCTTTCACACTTTCCTCGCAGGGCTCTTGAATGGATGGATGGATGCTGAGCGTCCCCTTCATAACGGAGCGGTGACATCTGTGCCACCAGGCTCGAAAAAAATAATAAAAACGCGCCGTTGCTACGGCCGTCCCATTCGGCGCGTTTCAAATAAAAGTTTAATTTCGTCAACGCTTGAACACACCGTGAGTTTGCGGCTTTAGCCCAAGCCTCGCTCATAGCCTCATCCATATCGAAAAACTCTCCGACGCTCGCCTGGCTGTCGCACCGCGTTCCCCGCTCGCCCTGCGAGAAGTAGCGGCCAGGCTACAGGGAAGACACGACGCGCGCGTTTCTCTTCGCATTTCACGACGCTTTCAAGGAGTGCATATCGAGTATCAGTGTTTATTATGTGCTTGCTGATGCCATCTTTGCGCGGGAATCACTATATGCGGTGTCCACGCATATGTTAAGAACTTCGGCAACCACAAGGGTTAAACCATGATCATGGGCGTTAGTCGTCGGTACGATGTGCCCTAGGCGTCAACGTGAGTGCGATGCGTCCGCCATCAAGAGTTGGTACATCTGCCAACAACAGTAGACACTGTACAAGCTCGAGCATATACCAGCGCACTATAACAATAAATTACTTCTGTGACGACAGGTTTCGCTTTCGTATTATACCGACTCCATGACAGAGGGATCAGCCATCTTTTTAATTTTACTTCAAAGCAGTAATTTCATTTTTACATAATAAAAATAAAATCATGATGGTGAAGCGCTAAAAGAACGGGGACTTACGAAGAACCCAAGGACGCAGGCTACTAGCACGAGTTTATTTTGATACAACGCCTCATAATACAAAATGTACGTCATCACTAAAGCCACAAAAAAACGTTAACACGTGATCAAAAAAGAAATAACAGGTGAGAGATAACACCGCGCATGCCTCAACCAAGGCAAGAAATGCACTTCAAAAAAAAAAAAAAAAAAAAAAAAAAAAAAAAAAATAAATGGCCGCCATGGCAAAACGTGTGTCCCCCCTTTTTCTGGATTTACGCCTCTCTGCCCTGCACACCTAGTCTTCAGCTGGGCGTCCTTCACCATGTACTTACACGAGCGAGTGATTCTAAGGCAGCCCTGTTTGTGTTCGAAAATAGCTCATCCGGCAAAATGTCACCGCGTGTTTTAAAGCGCAAAAGTTATACGTCACTGGCTGCTGCGCTCGAGACCCACCCCCGACCGTTCTCCGTGTTTCATTCGCAAGTATTGCCCATTTCGACTTCCTGGTTCGTTCTTTGGAATATTTTCTATCCATTCGCAAAAGAATTGAAGAACACGATCACTGGGCAATGGGTAATAACCGCGTCGAGTTTCCTCCCCGACTGCAGCAGCAAACGCGAGCCTTTTTCTATCGTCTAACGCAGGACAGTGGTCTTCTTTCGTGTGACAAGCCTTGTCATCGTTTTCAGTGGTACAGCAATTACAAGAAAGCTCGTGGCCTTTTCTACTCGAAGATTTCCCACGAAGCCGTTTGGTCCAGCTTTCAGTCGCAGAATACAGCACTCCCCTACCCCCGTGTTGACCCTGTGAAGAGCACCGCCGAGAGCGCTAAAACTGCAGACGTTGAGGCATGCGAAGTCTCAAAGCGTTGGTTGGTCCTTTTCTCGGCATAACAGCAGCGCTGCGGGAACTGGTCGATATAAGTTAGAATACAAAGAGGGTGCGAGACACCGAAAGGGATACGACACCTGTCTTCAGGTGGAGGCAGCAGTTATAAAACGACTTCCCCATGAAGAGCTCCAATTCTTATTGCGCTCGAAGCTGCTGACAATTTCGGCATATATTGCAGGAACACCATGTGAAGTGTTTGCTGGCGATTTATGGTCGATAATTGCTCGCGTTTACTGCGAATCAGAAGCAGTTAAGGCAACGCTTACATCCGCGGCATTCATATGTCTAGTTAAGGAAGCCTGTGTACCATAAAACTTGGCGTTAATTACTTTCGCACGCAATTGACCACTAGCGCAAGGTTGCTTTGCGTAGATATAGCATCCACTCCTATGCGACGGCTGCACAACAAACAGTGGGGATGACCACGAACGAAAAGCTGCGCGAGCAGTTCGTAAAGCGCGCCGCAGCAGGCCGCCAGCGGAGCTCCCGGGCCGCGCCTCCAAGCGTTCGATCAAACACTACCGCACGAGCTTTCACGCGCCGCTGATGCCTGCTTATTATCCGAAAAACACTACGATTGCAGCGAAACATGGTTGTGCACAGCACATGAAGGCGCGCCGGCCCTCGAAAGTTCCCGGGACAAAAAGCTGTGCAGTATCGAGAGCGCCCGAGCAACGGCTGCATGGGAGCGGTCCGGTAGTTGACGTCCAGGGCTCTCGCTCGCAGTAAACGACGCATTTAAACAGTGCAAGGTGCGCAATGTTTGACAGCTGCATGGATCGGGAGAAAGCACCGCTGAAAGCTGCGCGAGCAATCATCGCTCAGCAGAAGTTGCACGGGCGGCCGTCAACACCACGCATCAAATGAAAACCGCACCGCAGTACTTGCTGACGCGAGACCGCACGGAGCGTCCGGTTCGTATGCATCTGCAGCGATATTGCAGTGTACCGCATCCGGGAGGATTCATAAAGGAAACCGTAAGGTAATCGTGGCCGTGATTGGAAAAATGTTCGCTTGTGCGGCCGGTGCAGTACTACGTACGAACGACAAGCGGGCGTCACGCAAGCGCCGCCTTACCCCGTTTTTGATGGCCTTCGAGTGGAAATCCTCCGGTGGAATGCCTTGGTCGGTTGGGCGTCGCCGTCGCTTTCGGAGGAGTCGTCCGTGGCCGGGTCCGAGCAGCACTTTTCGCCAGAGCCGCCGCGTCGCTTGTCGTTTTCTGAGTCCCCACAATCGACTCCCGACGCCATGTTCCCCCGCGACAGAAGACTCCTCTCGGGCCGTCGTCGTCTGCTGCTGCTCAGCCGACGCTCGCCCACTCGCCCTCCGTGCTGCTGCTGGAGGCGGTGGCGCTGCTGTCGCAAACGCACCCGCGCTCACGCAGGCAACACACGCGAAACTTCGCTGCGCAGCAGACGACGCGCCATACTTGCGGGAGGGCCTTCATAATTATGTCTTGCCCCGTTAATAAAAACGAGAGAAAAGTTACTTTATAATTAAACTCAATTTAAGGAGAGAGGAGCAAGTAATGGAGGTCCAGAATGACGGAGGGATATAAAGAACATTCACTGCACCAAGTCAGAGCTCGTATGCTCTGCTACTGCGCATAAAGAAAGAAGGAGAGGGAATTAAAAAGTGATGATGAGCATGTTGATTACAACTCCATGAAGACAAGTTAAGACAAGCTCGAAGCAAGGTTAAGTACTGTCGCGTGGCTGTGACGGTGAATAACCACGCAGTGTAACTGGTAAAGACTGAGTTATTTATTGGGCGTGCCCGGAAAAGCGGGAGCTCTCAAAGGACAATGATAGGGGCGGGCACGATCGTCGATAATCTGATCGTCGTGGAAACACGTCGACGTTTATTCATGCACGATTCCAGCATTGTCGCTGGTGCTCGAATTAGAAATAGCTAATGCGCTTCGTCTGTGCATCCCTGTGTCTTGTTCTACATTGTAGCGCTGCTTTTGATGTACACGCATTCCAGAATGAGCTCCATCACACGCATGGTGTGTACAGTCTGATCGGACAAACCCGCACGCAAGAAGGTTCCACTGCATTCAGGTGAAGTTTCGACTAGTGTCACTTTCAAAGCCACAAACTCAAATCAGGCGGAGGAGGTAGCCATCGCATCGGCGGCATCCATCCTACATCACAACAAATAGTTACAGACTCTCGAAGAGCCTGCGAGAGCTATCTGGCAGGGGAAATCTCTCCGCTGGCGAATAGAAAATTGATATTCAGCATCAGGGGCCGCGATCCCACCCCAAAACGAATAATATGGACTCCAGGCCATCAGGGTCTCCGGGGTAACGAGGCTGCAGATGCAGCGGCCCGCGCGCTTATCACTTCCCGGAGACTCCCCGTTGCCCTGATGGACCTAAACGTCCCACACCCTTAACACGGTTCCGCGAAATTAGAGATTACTATATCGAAAAACGGCGTTTGCATCCTGCACCAGCGAAGGGACTCTCGAAAACGGAGGAGCGCGTCCTGCGGCGCCTACAGACAAACACGCTGCTATGTCCAGCGGTACGAAAACATTACGACCCAAAAATAAGTGGGCAGTGCCAGTACTGTGGTGCAGTGGCCGACACTTACCATACGGTCTGGGCCTGCCAATCACCCAAAATTAACCCCAATCCCCAACCCCACCAAACAGGACTGGGAGGCGACCCTGCTCAATTGCTCAGGACTAGAGGAACAGCGAACTCTGGTCCAGCGGGCTCGGGCGGCGGCTTCGACTAATGACGTCCCGGACTAGGGATGTCGACCAGCACGGTGGGAATAAGGGGCATCACCTGCTTCAAAGGTTCCTCTCTCTCTCTCAACTAGTGAAAGCCATTCACAATGCAAAGAAAAACAAGAACGCGTGCCAATATTTTGCAAGTCGCGACTCGCCAAAACGCTTTTTTCAGCGAAAAGTATTATGAAATCACAACAATAGCCGACTTTGGTGGCGTATCGCGCGCAATGAAATATATATATATATATATATATTTCCAGGACAGAGCGAACTTTGAATCCAGGCTGTCCGAGTATTCTAGCACAGAGCCACGCCGGTTCTTGAAAATCCTTCCCAAAAAGACCTTATACAGGCGTCATTCCAGGCGAGGAATCGCGTTCACAGATGCAATATAGCGAGTAGAAGAGTGAATAACCAGGCGTCACGCAATGCAAATTGCGTAACGGGTGGTGATTTAAAGCTTCCCACCAGTTACAAAGGGCTCAGCATTAATTCATCAATCACCAGCCACAAACGAGAATACGAGAAACAACGCGAACAACCGTCCTGTTGTTCGTGCTGTTTCGCATTTTCTGTGGACATATGTACCAACCGGCCCAAATAAGCACACTAATGTAGACGTACTTTTCTTTTCTTTTCTTTTTTTCTCTTTTGCTGTGCCGTCAGTGTAACGCTGTAAGTGCAATATCATGAACGTCAACCAACTAGTCCCGTTCATTGATTTACCAAACTTTAGAAATGTTTCGTAATTATTATTACATTCACACAAGAAGGATATTTATTTATTTATTTATTTATTCATTTATACGAGGGAGAGAGAGAATAAGAATAAAAGAAAGGGTTAACCAGGGCTGAGCCCGACCCTGCACTGGGGAAGAGCGCCCTGCCCGTTAGGGCATTACATAGTGGGGGGGGGGATACACAGGAACAAGTGCGAGTACAAAGGGGGTGAACATGAACAGGTGGGAAACAGCATATAACATTATACCATTATACAATACAATGACACTATACAATTTTAATGTGTATATAGATGCGTTTTAATGAAATATACAGGTATACTTCTAGGTTACGGCATGTTTCCTTCCAAAAACGTTATTAGGACAGCTTGAAATGGCGATGATTCCGTAAGCAAGGCGATAGTTGAAGATAAAGAGTTAACGTTGGTGCGCGCCAATATAAATTTTATTTTATGAACGTGCTCTCGCATGATTGATACACGTGGGTCGGGCAGAATGTTAGTACGAAAAATTGGGTGTTACCGTGGTAAAGACTATGGAAAAACGACCACTGCGCAAATTTTCAGGGCAGGCTAAGACTAACGAAATTTAGTAATTTCTTCAAGGCGGATACACTTTCGTAACGAGTGTATGAAGACAAGGTAAACAGTGCGGCTTTATTATGAACTGATTCGAGTAGGTTAGGCAGGTACGCATGATGTGGGTGCCACATGATGGCGGCATATTCTAAGGAAGGCCTGATAAGGGAACTGTAGCACGAACTCTGGTATCAGTATTTGCAAGATGTTAGCGCCTTTTGAGATACCCTGGTTTTTTGCACGCTTTAGAAGTGACGCGTTCAATGTACGTATTTCAGCTTAAGTTCGATGGATGCACTAATTATGCTGTTTAATTTATTAATTCCTCTCTCTATTAAACAGAATGGCTCAGCTGGAAAGATGTCCACATTAAATAAGCTCAATCACTTCCTCAGTCTGCCCTGTCTTCTTGTCAGGAAAAAAACGCACAGCACAGCAAGGAGAAGCAAAATATCGCAATACCACGAACTATAGGTGGCGCGCTGTGTGATTCAAGATGGCTGCCGGAGGAGGGTCAAGCCATCTGCCAGCATAGGAAAAGATAGGATGTGCGGACGCACTCCCCGTGCTGTTTCACCGGAGCACACGAAATGAGCTACACTGAAATGCACATCAGGCCAATATACTGGCCCAAATCATGGAAAGTGCCAAATGCTCACAACCTCATTGTATTGCTGCGGTGTGAAAGGTTATACAGTAAAGCCTCGGTGATACGAATCTCGCGGGGTTACCAAAAATACAGTAAAGCCTCGGTGATACGAATCTCGCGGGGTTACCAAAAATATTCGTATCATCCAAAATTCGTATCACCAGAAACATGAAAAAATTAGTATGCGACAAAAGAAAGCTGCTGGCATATACGTTCTGATTTAGTGTTTCTCAGGGCCGCAGTGACGTCGTGAACAGCTCTGAATGATTGCCAGTAAAGTTTTTAGACGTTAATGATCATACTCGTACTCGTAAATACACGGTGCATGCGCGCGTGTGTAATTAATGAACCAGATGTGTTGTGCCCCGTGACTGCTAGTAGCTCCTTCCTAACCTTACTATGCTTTTCTGCGTGACAACAAAGTACTGCGGCGAAAGTGGCTTAAGAAGCGCTTTGCACACGATAGATAGAAGCCAAGCTCCTTCGCCAAGACCGTCCGCTTCGTCTCTTGCGGTCTTCGTTCACCTTTCATGGGACTTCATGACGGACCCGCAGCCCAAGTTTCAGTCTTGTTTCATAGAACGTCTGATAGCGGGGACATGGCTTGCCAGGGCCGTAACTAAGGGGGGGGGAGGGGGGGGAGGGGGTTCTGACACCCCCCGAAGTTTTTGCATGCTTTACCTTTTCGGGTGACACTAAAATACTTGCACGCCTTCACAGCGACCACTAGTTGCCAAAGTTAGCCGTTCCACACACAACACCCCCCGAAAAAAAATTCCTGGGTACGGCCCTGTGGCTTGCATCGAGGTTGCTGGCACGTGTTAACACAGTACAAAGACACTGCTGCCTCGAGCACAGGAGCACGCGTCAAAACGCCGGGGAAAGAAAGCGCGACGTCAACGTCATCTATAATCTCAACGCGAAGGTGCATAAAGGTCTCCAAGGTTCGCGCGCACTATCTCGGAGGCAACGACCACCGTTGACGGTCGCGCAGCTCGCATGCCCGCGCCAAGCGTGGCTGCCGCGTCTTCCACGACTGCGCGGGCAGCACCTGTTCGTACCTGTGCGCTAGCGCACGTTTGTATAAAACGTCGCGGGGTGCAAATCGGTTCGCACCAACCGTAATCCAATACATTGCAGGCTAATGGGCCTTGGCCGGGACCACAGAGAAATTCGTATCACCCCGAAATTCGTACGAGCCGTGATCGTATCACCGAGGTTTTACTGTACTTCAGCTCCGTGACCGTGCATCAACGATGCGTTGCGAAATCATGTGCGTGCTACAGAAAACTACGCGAAATAGAATTGACGTGGGTAATTAACGGCACTCCGAGTCCGAGATACGTGCCGAGCTTGAATGGCGGATTTGGGCCGCCATCGAGTAACGCCATCGTTGCTGCACGGGACCGCATAATTAACGCGACGATGCCCTAGTAGCACATATTGTTGCTGTAATGTTGGAGATGTGTTGATGATGCTGTGTTATGTTGAGTAGCACCTTCAGGCAGTGTTGACGGAACGTTAAGGTGGCGATGTTGCTGGAATGCGACAATGAAATATATTGAACCAACGTTGTGTGAACGTGACGGAGTTTCGTGTACGTCGTTATCGGTAATATCTTAGCTTTCATCACCTTCTCATCAATAAAATTTACCAGATCATCACAAACTTTCCTACGCAAGTCGTAATTCAAAAGAGTTGCTGCAGCATAAGCATGCGGGGATAAAGAGTCAAAGCGTCACTTCAGCATATTCACAGCGTTTTAGATCCCTAAATGGCTGATGGCGCCCACCGCTCAGCGCATAACTACCGGAGAATTTTCCTGCTGTGGAGCCGAGGCGACCAAGGCTGCTTTGCGAAGTCGTAGCCGCCGGTTTCGATTGCTTGCGCGCGCGCTTTTCCTTGAGGCGGGCATTCAAGACGCACGAAGAAAAACAAATGAAACGCAATATCTTCCACAGCCTCACCGATTTGCTCCCACGTGACGCAATGAGGAAGCAGGGGCAAGCCTTTTCAGTTTTTATTCACGAACTTTGGGCTCTAACGGCAGTATACCAATAGTTTAGTTTTCTCCTTGGCGTTCGAAGTTGCCGGCGGAGCTACTTTTTGGCTTTGTTTTCGCACATCCTTGGTCCAGCATCATCTGAAGCAGCGGTGAGTAGGGTACCTCCATTTGTGGCACCTCTATTGTTAAACGCGAATCGGCAGCTGAAGCCATACAAGCGACGAAGTGAGCGGGGAAATCTCCCGCAGTTCGAGTGCTTGTTTTGTAGCGTGCTGAGTGCTTGAGTTTTTGAGAGGTGTTGACAATGAAATGATCAAGACTGAAGAGTGCGCTCGATCAGTGCTTTGACTGACCGCCAAATACGAAGGCGAGTCGCTGAACATGTACAGACGTAGGTTTTTAGTATCTCAATTTTCTTCACAAACTGCGCGCCCAAGAATCATAAAGCCTATAATACGGGCTCACGTTTTGAGGTCTAGTGGCTCATTAAGTGAAGTTTCTTAATGTTGTCTATGCAAGCACGCTTCTTGCATGGAAATGAGCCATGTGCAATATATATTGTGCATACATTTTTTTTTGTTGTTGTTGTTGCTGCTGTTTGTAGCCACCGTTAACGCTGACATATACGTGTCGTGGCCAGGACACTCTCAAGCTGATTGATCAGCTTTTTTCGCCTCCCGCAACATTATTGTTAATAAATCAATAAATGAAAGTGAAATGAAGTTTAGCATTGGTTCGCATGAAGCAAAGAATCCGATGGGTACATTGACATGCCTGCCGCCCCTTTCTTTTCTTTTATGCCACATGCAGCTTGATATTTGGCATAGGTTGAGTTCCTCAAAGGCGCCTAAGAGTCAATGCATCCTTTTCAAATGCATGGCTAAATCAAAGAGCAATAGTTCATTACTTGCTAGTGACAGGAATTTTAGCGTCATTATTTTATGACGTATCCACGTCAGCGTTATTCGGTCAATTCCTCCCATTTTCCAATAATTTTAAAAAATGATTAATTTGAATTTCTTCATTCACAGCCATAATTGATTTCTCTATGCGTCTCAAGATGCATGCCGCCATACAAGAAAGAAGTAATTATGAAGGCAGCGAGGATAATTATTCATTTCACTTATTCTTCAGGATTTTCGGACACGTTTCCTGAAACATCCTGTATAGTCGAATTCGCGGTCGTTCACAGACACATACTCTTTCTCAACCGTTTCATCTAATCATAGGCGTGCGCACGGGGAAGGGGGGGGGGGGGAGCGCAAAATTTGCCCCACACTTTGACTTAATAGGGGGGGGGGGGGGCGCTGCGATAAGCCTTCGCCTCCCCCTGTGCACGCCTATGCATCTAATAGTGTGATACGGCGTCGAATACAATGCGGAGCTATATATCTGCGCAATGCGCATGCGTGAACACTCCATTATCTATCGGCAGAGCACGTGCACACGAGAACAGTAGTAACGAGACAATGTCATTACGTTCGTCTTCCTTCTAGAATGCTCCCCCTGCATGCGTAAATTCAGCACTGGCACTGAGCTGCCGCGAAGGCCCAGTGGTTACAATGCTCGGCTGCCGACCCGAAAGACGCGAGTTGGATACCGGCCGTAGCGGTCGCATTTCGATGGAGGCGAAATGCTAAGCTTGACGGGTCCGTTTAGAACGATCGAAAGTTGGGCTATAGTTAGCAATTATTCATCTCGAAAGAGGGTGCAAACAGGGACACAGACGTGCGATTTCAGCGCACGTTAGAGAAACCAAGGTGGTCGAAATTATCCGGAGCCCTCAACCACGGCGTCTGTCATAGTCGCTTCGGGACCTTAAACCACACAAACCAACTATTTCAGGGAAGGCTCTGTCGTCTGTAAGGCCGCCACGATACATTAATTTGTTCGCTTTGTCCAGCCTTTTCGCGCTCTCCCAATTGAGACCACGGCTGACGAACATTACAAAGACAAAACGCATCTCTATCGACTACCTCGCAAACCTACACTATATGCAATAGACATATGCACTGCCACTGAACCCCATGCAGGCTCCCGGCCGAACGAGGGCTATCATCGGCCAGTGTTCTCGTCGTGTGCCGGGCCGAAGCCGGCGATCACGATACTGCTCATGTGTGCTGGAGTTCTATCACGAGAAAGAAAAAAAAAAAGTGACCGCGTAAGATACAAAGACGCGCCAGCTCGTCTATGATGACGCGCCAGCGAGTAACGACGGGGCTTTGTACACATAGTTCTGCAGGACACCCAGGTTCCGAGCCGTCTGGTCTGCGCTCGGTCGTCACTCTACCTTTTCCACAAAATGAGCCTTCTGCGAACATGTGAGCCAAACATTATAGCGCAGAACGCGGCATGGAACTTACGATTAAGTTTCAAAGTCTGCTAGAAATCTGTCGCTCTTCTCTTGACAAATATTTCCATAAGCGCAATTTGGCTGATGACATCATTTTGGCTAACAGCGATTGGCTGATTTGGATAAATGAATGAATGAATGAATGAATGAATGAATGAATGAATGAATGAATGAAATTTTATTGGATTATAAACAATGTGCTCTCGCTTGTTGGCTTCCGCGCCATGGTAAAAAAAAAAAAAGAAAAAAAAGGAAAGCAAGAGACGCGAGTTTAGAATAACAGAGAGCTCAGCTAGTTGGTAAGTTGAAATCCAAAGATTGACGGCAACCCGCCTGGCCGGGCAAATGCATAGTGTAAGCGCGAAAGGATACATCTTTCGCGTTCACGCTTTCCACAGGCCACCAAATTTACTAAAGTGCGCATGTTCTGGCCCCAAAAAAAAAAAAAAAAGAAGCTTGCATCACGCCTGCACCTGGAATCCCCGCATACATTGCGCATACGCTAAACAGGAGTGATGGGACGCTCCCGACAATGTACTCTCGCTGCTTACGTCGCGTACTTAATCGTACACTAAAGGGACACTAAAGAGCAAAACGATTTTTCTCATGTTAGTAAAGTACACTTTCACGACACCAGAAACACCATGCTTGCTGCGAGAAGACGCTTAGTAAGCGAGAAAACGTGCAAAAACAAAATGTGAGTGGCGACGCCACCTTGAAGTTTCCGTACCATTCGCCGTGACGTCACATATTTTGACGGCGCCTACTAGGGACTACGCAGTTCCTAATCGGTAAAAATGAAGTACATTGTCCTCTGAGGGGGCCATAGACTTAATATACCAAGTTAGGGGTAATTTTGTTGAACCAATGGTGCCAAAATATGATAAATAAACGTTGACATCCGTGACGTCACGCGGGGAGATTTAGGCGCGAAATTTGAAAATGACACTTTGAACTAGATTTACTCCTCTATTAATAAACGTATGATGGCGAAATCAACGACATTAGAGTTTTAAGAGCACAATTCATCGATCTAAACCGATTCACTGTTTCTCTTTAGTGTCCCTTTAAATACGATGCTTAGGGCTTTTATTGTGAACAAGGCTCCCGTATGGGGTGCCGAAACGTCAAGTAAACTAGTTCATGGGTAAAATACAACACAAACCAGACGATTAACACAAGGAAGACACGGGACAGAGTGCTGACTTCAACTAACGGTTTATTCTTGGGCGAGCTTGCCTATTTATGAAATACGATCAAAATCAGACATCTCCCAAAAAGACACCCCCCCCCCCTATCTTGCCTCGCGGCGCAGCGGCGCCGACGCAGGCAGCGTCGCGGCAGCGTCTTGATTGAAAAAAACCGACCGCTCGCGCTGCACAACCGTTCACTGACCACCCCGTATATATAGGCACTGGATTTTGACCTCCAAGGTAGTGCGTGTGTGCGATTTCTCCTGTGCGGGATTAAACAATGAAAATTCACAGCGTACGTGTAAAATTAAAGTGAGCTGCAAGTCGTCATAACTCTCATCGAACCTTTAGTATAAACGCGCCCGATCTCACGTCGGTGATGATGTACTGGGCAGAATTCACGGAAGATTCACGGTTTACCGATGAACCTCCGCAGCTTCGCCCACTCATCATAATTCACTCCGTGGATATGCTGTGATTTTTTAAAGGTTTTATTTTATTTAATTTTTTTTGCTGAACTTATCATGCAGGCCTGAAACAACCGTGAAAACCTGCACACAATGAAGCCATGGAGGGTATAGGGGGATGTTATCTGGAGTCTTTTGTTGTCTATACAGTTAAACTTGTTGTTTGCACGGTTGTCTATACAGTTAAATGTCTACAAATCCTGGGTTCATTGTCGGTTGGTTTTGATTATCGAACAAAGAAAAACTAGCCTAAAATACCCAAGCTTCTTTCATTCAGATCTGAAACAAGCGAGAACGTACGATACCCGCGCTCAGCCAGTTTGTTTGACGGTATCTGACGTAAAGCAACGCACAGTGAAACGAAGCATCGCCACTTAATCTAACGTGTGTAATATTTTTCGCGAAACCACTATTTTACAGTAATCGTGACATATAAGGACAAACGCAGCGTCAGTCGTGACGGTCTGATCCTATGGAGACTGAACTAAGCGCAGTAAATATTGTTAGAATTGCTCTGCAAGCTTGGACGAAATGAAAAACGTGGCATTGGTTCTTGCTAAAAATTACAGGTGAATTTTTGAAGCTATAGAGAGAAAAAAACGTGAATTCCCACCGCCATTATTGACAAGAACCAAAAGACGGTTCCCACCTCGGGCACGTACAGTCCCTAAAGTTGAGCAAGGCGCGTTTGAGATACCTTGTAAGCACTATGCGGCGTCTTGGGGGTCGTCCCCCAATATATTAAAGCATGAACGCATAAGTTAATTCCGCACCCAGGACCGCATCACTCGTGACTCGACCGCCAGGCGGGAGAGATTCCTTCAAGAGCAGTTTGACAAAAGATAGGCTACACCTGTCGTCATAAAGGCACACTTTGACTCGCTTCCGCAGAGGAGGACACCAAACATAAAGAGCACAGAAATGTTTCCTGTCACAGAGAGAGGGTGACGAATCAGTCCACGCGGCGAGCCCGAAAGCGAAAACAGAACTCCTTCTGTTGGTCACGTGCGTCAAACAGTCGCTGGAAAGTTGTCGCTACTCGCTACTCGTGCATGTTTTGGTAGGTGCCGCAAGGTAAACACGGTAAACAGATGGCTGTGCTCGTCGTTGACCCAGACGGTTGGGAATGATTTTTAGCTTGCCGTCGTAGTTGTACTGCTTGTTGTACTACAATGGACGTGGTATGTGGTGCCTCCTTTTTCGCGACACTCCTCATTTCGCCTTCGCCACTGTGTTCTTGTGAGGCGGTCGCCGCGCGGAATAAGCGTTTCCTGTCGTAATTGTCAAGATTGTAACTGCGGCAGGCTAATATTACTGATGTATATCTTCAAGTTACTGAGCAGCGGATAAGTCCCCAAGGCATAGTGCCATGTAGTCATAGCACGCCGGCCACGTATGAATCGGGCCTTCTTGGTTTTATGTGATCTTGCAGGTTTTGATCTCAAGTTCGCAAAACGAATCATTGACCGCTTAGTGATTAACCGGCCCAACATTTCGGATGAGTGTATGCGCTCGCGGAGAGCTCGCTGTTGGGCTAATTGTTATGTGTTATGCCAAGAATAAATACATCGCAAAAAACGGGGCTAGAGAGAAACGCAAGCCAAATGCTCGCACTTCGCTCCGTTTATTTATTTATTTATTTATTTATTTATTTATTTATTTATTTATTTATTTATTACAATATTTTTATTCTTAGCGCATTTATAGCGCTTGTGCAAGCATTTCCTAATGAAAGCAGTTTTTTATGCCTAACGTACGCTTAACCGGCGCTTACATTTACATGTCGTTACGCTTCTATGATTATCGTCATCTCATTGGTGCTTACGCCTGTTTAAGGCTTGAAACTAGATTATTCTAGTACACTATACTTGAAACCATAAAACGTGCCTGAGCCTTTGTCAACGCTCCGTGACGCATGCGTGTATATAAGCGGAAACGAGATGAAGGTGACGCAATAGGTACGCACATTCAAACAATGTGTCTCAGTTTCACTTTTTAGTGGTGACCAAATTGTAATTTTATCTAACCAAAGCATTTTTTAATTATGCTACACTCTTGCCTACTGTCATAACGTATAGTCTCTGCTGAAAGAAACTTGAGGTGCGTTTATATATTGTGCCTTTTGCGAACATATGGTATGTACATAGTCTGCATACTGCATTTCATATGCAGGCATCCAGGTTCTCATCATGACCAGTGTTAAACCCTGGCAACAAAGCCATGGCTACTGTGTTCGACCACAATCGAAACTCGACGGGACTCAAGTTTCCCAAGAAAGAATGGACCAGAGAGGTCGATCGCAGCTGGGACCAGGCACTGCCGGTGCCCAAGTGGGCCATACACTTGGGACCTTGGCTAGTGGCAGGGGCTTCATTGGCTTGCTTTGGCCACAGCCTTGCCGGTGACTTTGTGTTTGACGACACAGAGGCCGTGGTGCACAATGTGGACATACAGCCAGTGATTCCACTGCGACGCATCTTTGAAGACGACTTCTGGGGCACCGAGTTACAGTCTGAGTCGAAGCCACAAATCTTACCGGCCCCTTACCACACTTACATTCAAGTGAGTTAACCGGCATTGTAATCCAAGGAAGGTTTCTGGAATAACAGATGTATAGCTTGTGTGCATATTTGTTCATCCAGTCTGAATAAGGACTTCTGTGTAATAAAAGGCACATAATGAAAAGCCTCTCGTATTGAAAACATACTAATTTTGCATAACTGGCCAAACAGAACTTCTTAAATTTTAATTTGACAAAGGAAGCACTGTGAGTGTATACTAATGCTTTGTGCTGGGAGGTTTCTGTTTGCTGTGCATACTCAACTGATTGCAGAGTCAGTTCATTGTGTTTTTTGTCGCAAAGCCATTCAACTTTGCGCATAATGGTGTTTCTGTTTCTTCTGTTCCCACTCCTTGTAGCATTTTAGAGATTTCGTGCTTTATACAATTTGTGTTGATGAGCAATGTTGTTACGTATACTTTGCACTTCTCAAATTGATGTAGATCTCGTAGAACTTGACTTACTGGATGCAGCTGAGCACTAGTTAACATTTAGTCGTACCTTTTTTTAACATTATTAATGAGAACTCACAGACAATAATGCCAAGGAATCGGCGCTGACTAACACTCCTAGGTTTAATTGCACGTATATGCCCCATGAAGTGGACGGTGGGATGACCGCCGCCATAGCTCAGTGGTAGAGCATCGGACGCATTATTCGAAGGTCGCAGGTTCGGTCCCTGCCGGCGGCAAGTTATCTTTTCGTCCACTTTACTTTCTTCACAGTTATATCCTTATTACTACTAATAACATCCCCTTACTTTTCTTGGCATTATTGTCTGTGAGCGACTGCGAGCGATTTTCTCTGCGCATTGTAGCGAGGACAGTCACAGAAGATGTGCTGTAGTGTCTCCTCGCTACCACAGTTGTCACAAAACGGGTCGTCTGCCATTTCGATTCGAAACGAGAATGACTTTGTGAAAGCCACTCTTAGCCGTAAACGACAAAGCAGAGACACCTACGGGCCTACGCGAGTAGGCCCGTAGGTGTCTGATGACGTAAAGTGGTCGGGCAGTGGTGGCGGTTGTTGTGCTCTTGCTTGGATAGATCCCAGATTGATGACGGCTGAAACCATTCTGGAATGTCGTCCTGAGAGGTCATCACAGGTGAAGGCGACGAAGGCAGTGCTCAACTTCTTGGAGACATCAGACTTGCACCGGTGGTTATAGACTAACGACGTTAGCATGACTGTGAGATGTGACTTTTTGTGCGTGCGTGCTTTCCTTCTCTCTCTCTCTCTCTCTCTCAATCTTTTATCTCCCCCATCCCTTCCCCCCAGTGTAGGGTAGCATACCAGTCCTTCTAGACTGGTTAACATCCCTGCCTTTCTTTTCTCTCCTATGCCTTCCTTCCTTGTCTGTGAGTTCTCATTAATATTGTGTCTAACAAAGAGAAACGAGCCCTTAGAAGTCACCTTCTTTCCTTCTTTTAACATTGTAATGCAGTTTATTTCTTCCCCTCTTAGTGAGCTATGTTCTTGGTGCTAGGCGGTCAGGTTAAATCACACATTTTTGTTTGTTGCACAGTTAACTATAGTACGCCAGTTTTTCTGCCACATATTCTGTGCTGATGCATTGTAATTGAAGGTGGAGGCCGGAAGAAGTACTGTCCACTGGCATTGTCTACATGCATAGGCTGGATTGACCGAGATTTGTGCAAAAAGGTCATTCTTGCATTGTGGAATCTTGCCTGAAAGGTTCCATAATGTGATGCTCTTTTACCTCGGCGCACAGGACTTTTCCATGAGTCACTCATTTCTTTCATCAGTCTGTGCGCCATTTGGTTCTTGCTGTAGTTGTGGCACAGGCTCAGATTATTGTGGCCTTGTATGTCTCATGTGAACATGACCTTGAGAGGAAAGCCGGCTTGTGGCACATGAAGTCGCATGACTACTCGCAGGCCTCGATATACGGGACGCACGCGTTCGCGGGACTCAGGCCTGAAATCGCTTGACCTCCCACACACCTCGTGGCTCGAGGCCATGTTTGCTTTGTCACTCAAGGCCATGTTCACTTTGGCTTTAGGGCATTAGCGTCACTAGAAAAGTTTTTAAATGGTGTTCGCATAATATCCCCTTCAGGTGCGATATGATGGATTGTCTGAAAATGCGTCAAACTCGCTCACATAATTCCAAAGCACTCGATAATAGATCCCAAGAAAGAAAACGAGATATGTTGTTTCGTGCAAGTTTCAGTAATTTTCAATAAATAAGCGTAATTAGCATGCAATTGAGTATCTAATTATTATACAATCAGCCAGGCTTAGTTATTGCATAAAAAGAATCAAATGTTAGGCACAAAATGAATGCCCAGTTTGCTTCTTGGCTGTGTTCATTTCGAGCAAAGACAAATAATACTCTTGCATTGGTCCTGGAACGCAGCAAGTTCAACGATTGTCGATCATGGTAGTGTCTCCAGCAAAGTGATCCTCTGCAGCAATACGCAGCCCAATGAAGTTAAATGAGTGCTGGTTGCCCACTCAGGAAACCTGTACAAATGTGCACACCGCATTTCAAGCCATTTGAAGAAACACGCGGTGCACGACGCACCTCTGCAGTTGATGTGTGCTATTGTACACACTGCTGCTAAAGGGGATATAAAGTGCACGTTAAAATAGCCATACCAGATAGCTTTTGCCTTAGGTGAATGCATGAGGGATCCCTGTGAGTTTTTATCATTTTTTGCAGTGGAATTGGCTATTAGCTAGCTAGCTGAATCTTCTAGGTGGGGTCATCTCATGACTTTTCATTATTGTCTCTTCTAGGCTCAACTACATGCTGGCTGGAGGCCTCGTAGCTAGCCACTTTCATGCTGTCAATGTGGTCCTCCATGCGTTTGTCTCGCTCCTCTCTCTGCATCTCTTCAAGGTGCTTCTACAGGGGGCAGCCACGGGCCTCTCTCATCTGTGCTCTACTCTTTGCTGTGCATCCAGTCCACACAGAAAGCGTATGTATAGATAGTTCAGCTATGAGCAGTGCAATCTTTGTATTTCTCTATGCAAGAGTAAAGTGTGCTGCTGAACCAATGCGCTACTTCAGATATTCTTCTTTTTCTTTTCTTTTTTTGAGAATTTGAGCAAGTTTGCAAAACAGGAAAGCTACAGGGAACTGTGTTTCATTGCAGGGAAAGGTCCAAGCCAGCAATGAAAATTGTGCTGTATGTAGTTGTGTATGTCTCACTGCTGGAGTGGTTATGGTGCTCGACTGCTGATTGGCGGTCACGGGATCAAATCCCAGCCACGGCAGCTGCACTTTCAGTGGAGGTGAAAATGCTTAAGGCCCGTGTATTCGCCCCGGATCGAGCAGAGTCGCCACCTGGTGGCTATTGGTTGAACCGTGCCTAGTGTGGATTGCTCCCTGCGTCGTCTGCTAGCCACGTTGCGTTTGCGTGGGCGCGTACGTGATGCGCGTCCTCAAAGGGCGGTTTGTTCCACTGTGTTAGCGCAATTTTAACTGCTTGTACGTATGCTTAACACGATGTACAGAAAAGCATTTGACCTTGGTAGGCTGTATATGCACTGTAATAAGATCAGTGAGTGCACTTGTTGAGAGTGCTGTGTGTTGTCATCGTACCCTCCGTTCACCAGAATTATTTCAGTGTGGGTGCCACTTCGTGTTCCAGCACATCTCAAAGTGCACTTGACGTTGTCCTAAACATGAGAAGTATTAAATATAGTTGGAATGCAGTGTTTCAGCGACCCGGCGGTAAGCAACAACAACGTTCTAAGCCATGCACTTTCGCGTTGTTGTTAGGTGTATAACTGCGGGACTGTCATTTATCAGTTATGAGACGAGCTTTATAGTTGGCTTAAGGTCTCCTTTTATTGTACGGTCCTAGTACCACTACAGAGGAGTATTTCTGTAAAGTGACGTCTGACACTTCGGTACTTAAATTGTCCTCTAAAAAGAGCAAAAAGTAGAATGACAAGGAAGTGATAACACTGAGTTGCCGTGCGCAATGTTAACTTGAGACGAAATTTATACAAAAGCACCCGTGTGTTTAGATTTAGCTACGCGTTAAAGAACTCCGATGGTGAAAATTAATCCAGACGGCGTGCGTTACATTTGTGCGTAGTAATTTCGCACGAAACCTCTTTTCTTTACTCTATCATGAACGTTTGTGTGGCGTTCTTATAGATTGACGCAAGGCAGCGGATATTCTTCGCTTCAGAAAAACATACTTTTGCTCCATAAAATAACCGGACCTTTGTTGCATCACTGTCATGCAGGTAATCAATCGAAGAAAGCTCGGTGCTGAACTGTTACTTTTTACACTGTTACCGGAATAGAACAAGCGTGTACGTGTTAGACGTCTCCGTAGCGCTAAAGTGCTGTCAGCCACGTAGCTTTCCTGACTAAACTTATCAACTGTTCTACATTTCATGGAGAACTAAATAAGAAAAAAGTGCGGATGCGAGCATTCGTGCACACAGTACTATTTTAACTCGTCACGCATGGAATACGGGCTTTCTTCTTTTTTTTTTTGTATCCAGATGAGCAAGAAGTAAATAATTAGTTCAGTCGCGCTACACCTGTACGTAGGAGGCGGAACACAAGCTAAACACATACCAATAAAAAACCTAAACACGTCATATAGTGCGAAAGCGCAGACTGTCAACCAGGACGAGCATCCCATTCATTGGCAGATTGCGCGTCTATCGCAAGTAACGCTGGTCGGGCTTCATGCATCGACTGCAGTCACTGCGTTTCATTCGCGGACAATTGGCTCAAACCGCGCACAGCGAAGCGCCGCTGCGTACATTTGTGTGCGCGCCGCCGACCGCCTGTCCACATTAGCGCGGCGACGGTGCTTGCCCCCTTTAGCCCGATCTCGGGGCGAGTATAGATTTAGGTGCACGTTAAAGAACCCCAGGTGGTCGAAATTTCCAGAGCTCTCCACTGCGGTGTCCCTCGTAATCATATCGTGGTTTTGAGACATTAAACTCCAACACTTACGATTATTACTGCTGGAGTTTGTACATTGACTGCAATGAGAAAAATGAACATCCACAATCGACAAAATCTTTCTGCCTTAACATCTTGCCTGTTTTCTTTAATAGCGAGGAGGTCCAGTCTCCTCTATCTCTCCCTCTCTGTCTTTCTTTTAACAGCAGAGCTGTTTAAACTTTTTGTTGTGCCAGGTAGTGTGAACAGCAATTATCATCAAACCAGCACGTGCTCTCTTTGTCCTCTTCGTCGTCCTCTTCATCTTCTGCTTCGCTCCCAGAACATGTGCGCCGATTTGTCTGGCATGGGATGCAACAACTCTGATGGGCGAGAGACCGAGTACAGAGAGAGAGAGAAAGAAGTAGAAAGAAACAGACAGAAAAAAAAAAGAAAAACAGAGAAATTCCTGGCAAAAAAAAATTTCTTTACGAGGCGGGAACCTGCATACCGATGATATGAAGGCGAGCGTCGTAACCACTCGGCTATCCAGGGGCGCTAGCAGAGCTTAGCATACCCTTGTATGGTATAGTATTATAGCAAAGGGGGTGGGAGAGGGAAGTGAGGAGGAAGGGAGAGAGCAAATAATAGCATAGAAACAAAAAGAGAGAGAAACAGCTGCGCACTTCCTTCAGGCTTGGCACCACTAGTGCGAAGCTGTGTTAATTTTTTTTTTGCACTGCCCATCTTAAATCATTTGCCACTAGGGCACATCTTCTTGTAGTAGCCACTGCCCTGCAAGGAACCAAATGTCAGTTACATGGTTAACTGTATGCATTATTAATGCTGCACTGTGTGGCTGAGATTGAAGTTCATTAAGGTTCAGTTTTGATAGTCACCTTGACGGCACACCTTCAAATGGTTTGCTGCAGTTGCTGCATGCATGACTAGCAGGGAAGCACCACTACACTTAAGTCAGTGCACTGGCTCTTGATTAGTGTCACTAATTATGGAAACTATGCAGTTGCATATTATGAAAGGAGGAAACAAAAATTACTAAAAGCATTCGTTTGAAAATATGGTTACACCATTTTTTGCTTTACGCTTTACATGGACAGGTTCTTTGACATTCATTTCACCTTTCATTTCCTTCTGCTTGATTGATTGGAAAATTGGTTCAACATGATAATTGCGTAGCACTCCTTGATTAACACCCGCTTTATTTATTATCACGTTTCTTCTATTGCATGGGTCTAGTTGCGGCATTAGCCACACCATAGGCGGAAGTTTCATTTTACCGGAGGGGCGGGGGCCCGACTTTCCTTCCACATTTCTCTCTCTCTCTCTCTCTCTCTCTCTATATATATCTATATATTATATATTATATATATATAAGAGAGAGAGAGAGTGAAAAGGAGTCCAACTTCCAAATTAAAGAATGTAATGTAACTTTAGTCTCTTAGGTGCCCGCGATATCATAATGAATATGTAAGTGGAGACCCTAGATTTATTTTCAGTTTACACAAAGACATCGATCCACCTCATAACTCTTGGCTCGAAGCGAAAAAGGTCGCGTAGGCGACCTTTTTCGTTGACTCGTTGACTGCGTCGCGTAAATTCGATTCACGCAATGCGTGGGGTTAGGCTTAACTTTGTTAAAACATGCGCCACAACAGGAGAAGTAGGCTAACGCTATCACGGCAAGCTTTAATTATATGCCAGTGAGTTCAATTCAAGATGGCCGAAAGTAATTCTGAGATGGTAGCAAATACCATTTGCTACCTACACCTTGTGCGAAGCTGCAGTTACGAATCTGGACGTGTAATGGAGTTGCTCATTGGTGGCCGAACTTTAAGTAAAACCGTTTACTGATAAATCAAAACTGCGTACAATCTTTTCTCGGCACTTTTATAAGCAGGCATGTCGAAGGGTACCAATATGTAGGCAACCAAGAAATTACCCATTTTTTTATTGGCGAGTAAGTTTGTGCGAAAGCATTCACTGACTGTCGGGATTGCTTTGTATTCTCCGTATCATTTTTGTGTTCTCAAAACCATTCACTATGGGGTTAAAGACAATTAGAGTGCAGCTCTTAGGCGTCCGTTCCTTGCGTTGAGCGGCATTGCCGTTGGCGTCGGCGGCATAACCGATAGCGCGAACGAGGACGAAAGAGAGCGAACGCGTAGTTTGTCGATATGACGAGATACTGGCCTCTAACCTCGCTTTCTTCCTCTGTTGCTCGTGTGCATGCAGGGCTGGCACGTGCACTGCGCGCTGGCTTCGCTTGTCGTAACGGGGCTGTGGGCGTTTCACTTGGTTCACGAGAGCTGCAATGCACAGAGTACATAGTGTGCGTAGCACTCGAGCGCTGGCAGTTTCTGTGGTAAGTAGAGAGGTGGGCGAGTTGGAACTGTTGCATTCTTGAAAACTTTTCAGCGCTCGTCTTGTGTCTTCTTCTTTGTGCTCCGTCCAGTTTGCGCTGAAAAGTTTTCAAGAATGCAGTTTCTGTGGCAATATGTAACGAATGTTACATTGCTACAACTGCGGATAGTCAAAACTTCAAACATAGCTGGCGTTGCACGAACACGACGCTGCACTCAGCGAATATGCAGAATCATAATCGCCGGTGAATTTTTAAATTTGTCACAGCTTAAGTCGTCGCTTCAGTTGTTAATCAGCACAACATATTCTGCACGTAAAAATCAGTTTGACGGGCACTTTTCCATTGAATGTTTGACTTGTCACTGGCCCATGTGCCGAACTTTAAATGGCTGAAATGAAAAAGAAGCGGGCATAAACAGCCTCCTGTGAAATAGCTGCCAGACAGGACGACCCGGGGACCTAAGCCAAGCTCTTAAAAAATGCCCTGGGCCGGCGCCAGTGGGGGCTCTGCCCCCCGTGAGGCAGTCCGGGGGGAGCCCAGCCCCCCCGTACTCTCCGCCTATGAGCCACACATTCTCAGGCTGGTCTGTGATGACGATTGCGGGGTGAGAGCCAGTGGACATGGCATGTAGTTCCTTCCTCTACTGTGCCTTGTGGCTTGCAGCAGTGCATTCAATTCTGCTTTGTGGGTGTTCATAGTTGTCAGCTTCTTGCTCTTCACTGTGGTTCTCCTTCAGCTGCTTGTCAAATTAAAGCAAGCTTAACTTTCCAGGAAATCATAACCACTTCGTTAAAGCTTTTGGAATGACCCATTACACATTCAGGAACCATTCATTCGCATACTTATTGTGCTTTGAAAAAAGAAGTTAAGTTTCTATCTTCATACTTTTATGAGGATTACTCCATGCATGTGGTGAAGTAAACCAGCACTCTTACTGTTCCTTTGTCTTTCTGTGTCTGCATGTTTTTCCTATTCCTCTTAAGCACTGGAAATTCATCAAAATTCAGTACTCCAACTAACTCGGGTAACTGTGAAGAAGAGAATAAATTCTTAGCAAAAGGAATTGGAGCTAACAAGCTCACTTACTAGTAATGAAAACTTTTTTTTTTTTGGTAAGGGCACTGCTGCAACAAGTTTTAAGCAGTCGAACAATATTTTTTAGAGCTGCTTGCAGTTACTAACTGCACTACTGTAAGTTCTACAAAGTTATATGGATGTATTGTGATAAAAAGCTGACTAACAAGACTTCTGTTAAGCCAATACATAGCGGCAACCGAAATTTACGACACCATAACGGGTTTTTGTCTATTCTTAATACAACACAAAATGTGATGAAACATAAGCACATGGCCACCATAAAAGTATGGGTCCTAATTCAAGTTGTCGTCTCACTTTCATGCAGTTTTATACTCGCGGACAACTTTTCTTGGCAATGAAGGGAAGGCTACAGAGCCGAACACGCGTGTACTACTGCTGAAGAATATAGTCCCACAATTGTGTCCGTGTTTTCTGCGTGAGAATAAAAAAAAAACCTTACTTTATGTTCTACAGGGACACTGTTTGAAAAGAGGGTCAGCGCGCACCAAGGAGATATTTATATTTGCTTTACTTTATGCAGTTTTATTTTGTGTTTTTGCACACGTGAAAACGTCGCACCTTTTACTTGCACCTCACAGTCAAAATGGCGTCTTCATCTTCAGGTGAGCTCTCGTCCCCTCCAGCTTTTCTGGCAACTTGCCGAAGGAGCTTGTGACGAATTTCAGTAAGAAATGGCTGTCTAAGACTGTGACGGCCACTCGAATAATCAAATGGCGTCACAGGAGATACAGAAGGTCACAAACGAAAAAGTAATTCGAAATGCGTGCCGAAACCGGACTACTTCGCGGAAGTACATGTGCAGTAGCTCCTCCTCCGTAGCCTTTCCTTCATTGCCAAGAGAAGTTGTCCGCGAGTATAGAACGTGCAGCTCTTCTGTTTTTGTGGCATGCGACGGTTTTTGATGCTGCGTAGACTAAGTGAAAAGCAAGTGACTCGGTTCGGTGAACATCATAGCACCATTGTCGCATCACTCTAAACAACACAAGAGGTTTTGATGACGAATTGGCACGATAGCTTTGCTTAGTGCATATTACCATAGTACGTTGAACCTGCAGTTCTTTTGGCATTATATGTGACGTACGGCCGCTGTAAAGAGGACTTTGCTGGCGTGGCATGAAATCATGGTCATCCAATTTCAGATTCAAATTTCAGATTCAACAAAACTTTTTTTTTTTCTGTCATTGAAGTTAGTTTTTGTGTCTGCTACTGTATCATTTGAACATTCTTGTGGCAGTGTCAGTGTAAAGATGAATCCTTCGGCGACTACACTTTGCATAAAAGGTTGAATTTCGATATAACCAAGTTTCGCTACGACGAAGTGAATTGCCGATATCACCGACGTCGTTTTAGTGAGGTTTAACTGTACATAGTATATTTTTTTGTACTTAAGCTGTAGTAGCACTGTATGTAAAACCTTGCCAGGTTCAGTCTTTTGTTCATTTTTATTTTAATACAGCGAACCTTCACTGACTAACATAGGCCTGAGAGCAAATGCCGTCAAAATATGTTGTGGCAGGCTGGTGTGTGAACTTGAAAGTCGTGTTGTCACTGATTTTGTTTTTGCATCTTTTTTTTGTTTTATCAACCCTCTTCTTGTGTTAGTACACTCGAAGCAAAAATCGAGTATTTGGCGTGTATTTCTGCCACACAATTGTAATCGTCATCTTGATGAGGATTATTTATGGCATTGATTCAGTGATGTTAGTGTACCATGCGGTTGTGTCTTGCAGGTGGCAGCTGTGGTGGGAAGGGCAGACCTGCTGTGTGCTGTGTTCTTCATCCTCTCCTTCCTGTCTTTCATTCGCTCCTGCTCTTCAGGTGTGTGCTTCTTGTTGGCCGCATGATACAGTGGTATGCGACATTTAATGCCTCCACTCTGCATCCTCTGAGAGCAGGGCTCCACATTAAGTTTTTGCTCAATGTGTGCTGTGCATCCAAGCATGGCGTACACAGCTGCATTTGCATTCTGCCTCGGTTGGACTTCGTCTGCCACGGCTTGTGATCACAAGCCACGTGGTAGAAGGTGCAGAGAAACAGTTATGCTGTTCTCAGGAAAGTTATAACTGAAGGTCTCAGGCACATTAAAATGTCAGAGGGTTTCATACATTGGGTGTGGTGGGTGCGGGACTGGCTTTGTTTTTGACCTTAAGTCCAAAGGTAATTGAATAGTGATGACTGTGGTCGTAAAGTTGGAATAACGCTGCTGTTTCTTTTTTTTTATTGCTTCTTCAGGGGGTGCCTGGTCATCATGTGTCTGGCTCATCACATCTGCCTCTTTGAGCATTGTGTCTATGCTTTGCAAGGAACCAGGCATTACAGTCATAGTAAGCGTACCTATGTTCCACATCTTGCTTCTGAATTTGTGTCCCTGTAGGGTGCTCCTTGTGCTAAGGTTATGTTCGGACACACTACAGATTAACAAATAAGCAAACACGATGGTTTGAAGTCACAGTAGAATCTCAATGACATGAATTCCCCGGGGACATGCAAAATATTCGTATCATCCACAATTCTTATGATCCAAAACAAGTCAAATGCATGTGAACCTGTCTGGCAGTGAGGCATGTGAAACATTATTTTAGGAAGGTCTATGTGAGGTCAGTGGGCTTCATTTTCATGACTTGGCTTATCTCTATGCTCCGCTTATCGCAATTTTCTCTGCTTTTTACAGTTTCCGAGTTAACCGAGTTTTATTGCTCTATTGGGATGCTAGAGTACAGGGCTTATGTACGAAATGGGTGCACATTAATAGAAAACTGGTGACAGCAAATGGTTTCAAGTTGAAATGAAAGCGTAACAGCCCAAGTTGCTGGAGAGGCTCGGTGTGCACAAACCATGACATGCACATACATATACATACACGTATGCTTACTTGTCTAGCAGAAGCAGGAATGTTTTAACTTCAGTGCATGTGTCTGTTGCTATTTTTTAAATTTTCTCCACCTCTATCGGTTTTTCATTTCGCTTGCTTTTATGATGGCGAGAAATTGTGTTGCTGAGGGAAAAACAGCCCAGCAAAAAGTACGCCAGTAGTCCCCACTTTACACCAACTGCGAGATTTGCATCAAGTTGTCAAGGACATCGCTGTCTTATTTTTTTCTTCCACAGGGGTTGTGCTTCATATATGATGCAGTTATCATCTGTAAACTTGATCTACACTACGTCATCACCAGAAGAAGTGGCATGGTTCAACTGAAGGTATGAATTGTGGTTATGGTCTTGTCACAAGTACCGCTGCTCACCTACTGGCTTTGTACTTTTTGCATACTTAAAAAGGCAGCACTAATACAGTTGGAAGCCACGCTATTTTCATGGTACTAGCCACTCAGAAATGGTGTTTCAGTTCAATGGTTTTGATTGCTTTCATTAGACACGAGCTGGCAATTCATGTGTGTTCTTTCCAATCACATGAACTCTGTTCCATACTAAGCAGCTGGATGATTATTGACTAAAAAGCTATTTCGCGTCAGGTTCAGCACTTCGTTCTTTTCTGTTCACTTGTAGGAGGCAAAAAATATTGAATAAAAATTGAATTTCAAGTGTGCAAGGCAAGAAGAAGATGTCGAAGATCAAAACAAACTGTTTTCCTTTCATTAGAACCAGCTTTTCCCAGCAGCCGTGCGGCAAGGCACACTTGCCATGGTGGCCTGTGGAGCACTGGCTATCCGCTGGAAGGTCATGGGTTCGTCTTCACCGGTGTTTCAAAGGATCGACAATCCAGCTTCATTTGAGGAGAACTTCTTTGTGAGGGTAGGTGAAGCATGCCACTTTTGTGCAACCAGTATCGTATCATGATACTTTACAGAGGATTTTGTTTACACTGCTACAACTGTTGTTCGCTACTACAACAACTTTTGTGTGCCGAGTGCATCTGAGGTAACTTTTATCATAGTACACTGGTGTCACGTAAAAAAACGTACTAAGATTTGGCAGGGTCACGAGACACAGCACATTTCGTCCCTTAATTGCACACGCATGCATGAACCATATAATGAAGAGTGCCAATATGAATGCTGTCATCTAAAAACTTTACTGGCAATCATTCAGAGCTGTCTGTGGCATTGCTGTGGCCCTGAGAAACAACAAATTGTTTTCCTTTGTGGTATATGCCATTGCAGAAGTGTTTATGCATGGGCAAAATTGTAGCAGTGGTTGAGTCTTCCGTTTCCACGACATGCTATTGGCCTTGAGGTCGAGCAGAGTCAGCACCTAGCAGCGAATGGACGAAACTCCTAAGTGTGGATGCTGGTGGCCCGTCGCTGCTCTAGCAGCAGTGTGTGTTGTGTTTGTCGTTCGAGAATTCACGATGCAAGGTGACAGGGACAGTTTGGTCGACGTTGAGTAAGCTAATTCTTTCCTTTTTGTAATGGAAGTTCGTAAAGTCAATTGCTTTTTTGAGTAGCGATGCAAAAAGCATTTGTTTGATGCGACCGCACTAGATACGCCTGTCTCGCTTTTGAGTGTGTAGTGAGGCTAACATTTGTAATTCTGTGTCACAGTACCTTTACCTCTGAGAACAATTCTGACTCATGTTGGGGACTGTGTCACGTGTATCGTCGACATCGTCGAATTCAGTGCCGTCTCTTCTACGTGCTGCTCTGACAGTCCCATGCACGTTATCGCATTCGTGCTCCAGTCGTCCAGGCTTAGCAAAAACACACAAAGTCTACCTGAAGTTGAGTGATGAGACAAAAATAGCAGAATTGAACTGCTCATGCCCTACAGTATACTAACGAAAGCTGAAGTTGTTCAAATGTGGTTGGTCACGGCGCATATCACAATTTGTTGTATCACACCTTGTGAAGCAGCTTCTGCTAATCAATATAGGCTGCGCAAACTTCAACTTTGGCAGTACAGTCGCCGACTGATATTCCAGACCTGGCGAGGACTGCAGAATAGTCCGAAAAATGAAACAGTCCGAAAAAGTTGTCAAGACATGGAAATGAAGTTTATTTGGATTAGAGCAGCCTAAAAAAATCTCCAATAATGCCCTGCTTCATGCTACACTTAAGGATGAGCAGATTTGGTTGTATTTGGGCTTCAGTAACGTCAGCGCGTTTGTGATCGCTGCCACCGACCGTCGCGTGTGGCACACTTGGTGGCTCCATGGCACCAGGCAAACAAAATTTGATACCAGTCACAAAAAGATGCACGCAACGTATTGTCTGGTTGGTGATATTTAATGACGCGCTCTAGAGTTCTTTACCCTGCACTGACATCACGAAGTATGCAAGCCTCCAGCATTTCGCCCCCATCGAAACGCAACCGCGATCAAACCCGCGTGTGGTCAGTAGCCGAGTACCGTAACCACTGAGCAACCGCAACGGCAGAGAACGTGTGATGCGCACTGACGGCTCAAAAACACTTGACACACCACCAGCATGACCACGTGCGGAATGACAACTGGAAAAACAAACGCACAAAAAAAAAGAGAAACCTTCCGGCGTGGTAATGACGACGATAAGGCTGACTGAAAAGCAAAAGTTGCGTAGTCTAAAGTGTTTTGCCAGCCAAAGAAGAACGGGCATGGCCTCCAAAACTGGAAGATTGTGCGTGCTCCCAATCTTGGAGGCAGCATAACTGGCCATCGGAAGCCATACTTGATCAAGCCAGCGGAAAGTCGAACATGGCAGCTTTCAAAATCAAGCGGCGTGGCTCAAAAGGAGCGATTGAGTCCGAAAAATTGAACTTCAGGGCATAAATTTGTCCGAAAAATCGGTTGCAAAAATGTATTAGTGCTATGGGAACCTTGACAGTGCATTTATGAAGTCCAAAATATCCATCAAGTTCGAACTATTGGAGTCAGAAAAATTCATCGATAACTGTTTATCGGGTTTCAATAATTTATGGAAGATCCATTAAAAAGGCCCAGAGAACAAATATATCCACATGAATAGTGACAATAAACTCCCTCGCGCGTGTTCATTCATCGCTTACATGGCCTGTCTGTTTCTGGCTCGGGAAACATTTTTTACTGTGTACAATTTCATGCATAAACTGGACGAGTTTCGGGCCCCTATTTATACTTTGGAACACTGATAACACCTCTCATAGCTGAGTGAGCCTGACAGAAAATGCGCAAACTACAGTGAGACGCTCGTTTAAAGGACTCACGACCAAACCTTGCATTTACTGTGAATGTGGCACATGTAGGATGTAGAACGGATCGCATGCTTGGATTCATTTACTATACGGGAAAGTAGATTTGTGCGAATTGTAAATTTTAGGTTTGAAGCGAATAGTGATTTAGTCGAATAATTTCAAATCGAATTCGAATACTCTATATCACATATTTAGGGCTCCTTGTTTTCGGATAAATCCGAAAAAATCCGATAAACACTCGCCAGTAAATTTTTTGACAATTCGAATTTATCCGATAAGCTCCGATTTTAATAAAGCATTTTCAACGTTCAAAAGGCATTTTCAAAGCTGACAATCGTCAATCGAAAGGAGCGCACCTCAATCAGCGGTAGCAACCTCGTAAAGTATGATTGCGTCTATTACAACATGCTTTAAGGTTGCAATACCATACCTGCCAACTCTCCCGAATTGTCCGGGAGACTCCCGAATTTGGACCTAATCTCCCGATTGTACGAAGGTCATCTTGAATCTCCCTAAATGTGGCCACCACAGCAGAGGCGGGTTTTTTTTCTCTCTCTTTTTTTAAAATCATGCGTGTACGTCAGCCTTTCCTGCTGTGGCGGTGCTGCGGAGGAGCACTCGCCACCACACTTCTATTTCATTGTAACCATATCACAGAGTACCGCTGAGTACATTCTAGGCACTGCGCATCTGGGCGAAGGTTGGCCGCGAGAAGCGCTCGCCACTGTACCGAAAGAAGGCGAGGTGAAAGGTACAGTCTCAACGGAAAAAGATGAACACCGTTCATCTTTTCCGTTGAGACTGTTCACATCCAAATGTGAACGGCGGCCGTAGCCGTGGCGCTGCACGAGCGCTCCGATAACGAGACGGCGAGACTGTCGAGCACATTCCATTTTCCAAAGGAGGGGTGGCTGGCAGACTGGCGGTAAGTAAGCGGCCCCCATTGTGCTTTGCACTCTCGATATCGGCGTGCTTGGGAGAAACAGCGCCGCGTGTTGCAATCTTGCCGCTCTGGCCACCGTTGAGTTCATTTGCGGCAATCGTTTCCGTTCAGCCTAACCAGAACTTTTGCGTCTCCTTCTTTCCCACCGCATTTTGTACGCTACGCCGTCTGCCGTGGGGGTTGCGTGTTTTCAGAGTTTAGTTAGAAGGTCGGTGACGGCGTCAAAATCAAAGAAGTGCTTGCAAGTGTTTCTGGACTCGTACACAGCTGAGTTTCCGTGGTTTGTGACTTCGCGGAAAGGTGACAAGTACGGATTCTGTACCACGTGCGCCTGTGAACTGCCTTGGTGCCTTCACAAGTAAAGAAGTTTGGTTCAAGCAGCTCAAAACAAACATCCTTCCCCCCCCTGCTGCGGTCTCCCGAATTTTCATGCTGTGAGGTTGGCAGGTATGCAATACGAACAAACGTAGGTGTTTTGCATACAAGTATTTGCGCTTTCATGTATATGCGCTTGCACATTGAAAGCTTCCAGACGTCTAAAATACACTTGGTGTGTGCGCATGTTTTTGTGTTCAGATATCATTTCATCTAAGATTTCGGAGTATCGAAAATAATAATAATTATACGTCCTTTATTTTTTCATCAAGAAGGTGAGGAAGTCTGGGAGAAAAAGCTGAGAAGCAGCTTGAGTGGCTCCTGCTCCCCACATAAGTACACTTCGGCGAGTTCACGGCAGTGCACATCAACCACCTTATTAACAGCGTAAATGAACAGGAAGTGAGAAAAAATAAAGGAATGGAAAAACAGGATTATCAGCAACAATGCAACACATTCTCGTTGGAAATAAAATTAATAAGAGGACATTGCAACAACTTATAATGCAAAATTAAACACCGAATTTTGGAGAATTGGAGATTTACGAGAAATAAACTTCCATAAACGTCCAATTTCCCCCAATAAAATAAACTCTGAAAAACGCCCTCTGAATTTCAAGAAAAATGAACTCCGAAAACATGGAGCCCTGCACATATTATAAAGGAGAATGAGCATAGTTGTCACGACTCAACTAACCTGCACAATATTTTTTTAAAATTGAAACAAGACATGTGCAGATGTCATTCTTTTTGATTCTAAGGAAGTGGAAGCAACTTTGAATAGTAGCAGGATTTGACTTTCAGTAGAATGCAAGTGATAACCTGTAAAATACTATGTTACATTAAAGTTTACTATACTTAGAGCATGTAAGCCAGTATAACAAGCTTTTAAACTTAAAGGGGTCATGAAGCACCCCTTGGGCTGATTGAAAAAACACATCCTGCGGAAAGCTGACACGGCTATGAACTGCTCTGCCAAATATTACAGTCGTGCGCGCCGCGTAATGGCCACAAGCGGAGCGCGAAGTTGCCCTTTCCCCAGGCACCCTCTTTTCAAACAGAGGCCGGTTCTCACTCTCGTCGGTGGGCGGGGCGTCTGTCCGCTGTACGTCGCAAGAGACATAGCATGCTTATTGGCCGATAGCCGACGTAAATCGAGAGCGGCGTTCGGATCAGATGCGCTTCTTGCCGCGGGGTGCCGCCACTTGCCGGCGCCGCACTCCTCAGTACACGGTAGCCGCACTCGCGCAAGCGAATCACAGCGGGAGAGCGATCGCGTTTCATGACGCGCGCTGGCGTAACTTCTTTCCCCCATGCCATCCCTCCCTGTCTAGCTTCCAGTGCGCTCGCCGGCACGAGAAAAGAGAGAAAGCGCTGGGAGCGTGCGCCAAACCCCCGTAACTCCGCTGATTCTTGACGGATTCGAGAAATTTTTGCGGCAATCGATTCGGGAGGCAGTACACTCCGATACTGAGGCCATTAGATCATTACTTGGAAAAGTGGTTCATGACCCCTTTAAAAAATGATGGATTGATGTGAGGGTAATATGTTCATTTAAGAGGGTATCAACTTGAGCTTGTTGGCATGGCTTCATAATAGGAAACAGCGCGGGCACACGGGACTAGAGTCCTGTCTGTCTGTCTTTCTAGTCCCGTGTGCCCGCCAGGGGCGGATCCAGGGACCTTCTTTGGAGGGGAGGGTGGGGGGGGGGTCGGGTTTCTTAATTTGGTAGGGGTGGGAGGTGTTATTGCGCAGCTCGCAGTAACTGAAGGGAAGGGGGTGAGAAGGCAAAGACACATTTCTTCGCATTAGGTCTGCATTTTTCAAGTTATTGCAGCCTCCTTCTCTCATATTGCATGCGGCACGATGAAGTGCTTGCTTGAAACGCGACAAAAAAGAAGCAATGTTCTTTAAAAAAGACTGTGGTGAAAAGTATTTGCACGTGCAGTAAATGTTTGGAAATGGGAAAATAATACATTAAAGATTTTGCTGTAGTTGCTATCGCCAGTTTCAAGTACCCGACCCCATACAAGCGAGCTAGAACGATCGCGCTTTCATTGTTATCAAAACCCTTTGGGAAAACGGAGCTGCTAATGTCACATTGATTTTTATTTCGTTCAACTTAAACATCTGTATCAAGTAGTATAAAGGCTCAGCTTAAGCTAAAAGACTTAGGAAATCATGTGCACACAAAACCAATTCACTAATGACCGACTTACGTTGCAAAGCCTCCCTCGTTGGCCAAGTTCTTCCTCCCGATATGACGCAGCCATCTCCCTCACCGTTTGATGTTTTTTTTCCTCATGGAACAACAAAAAAACTCCTCTCTTTTTTCAATGTCGTTTGAGCAGCCAGCAGCACCGCAAGTCGGCATCGCGCTGCAGCTGATGCCACCTTGCTAAAGGTAAAGAGCCTACACTGGTAGCGCAAATGTTTGACTGTCGTTCCACGCTCCCCCATCGGTGTCATTTTTCAGCGAATAAAATTCACGGTGGTCATCGGACGGAGGGTAGGATGGTCACGCATATTTACAGCAGCCCAGAGGGGATTGTGACGGTGCTCAAGAAGCCTTTCATAAACACTGTTGGCAGTGGCGACCTGTGTGTACGTGTCTCTCCTCGTCTGTCGTCTTCGCGCCTATTACCTTGGATAATCCAAGAAGCCTTCGTTGGAAATGTGCATAGGGAAGCAGAAAAGGGAAAAGATATATGTGGAACGAGAGAGAGAGAGAGAGCACGCGGAGGAGATTCTCCTTTTCCCCTTTTCACAATTATTGTCTGCTCTTTCGTAGAAAAAAAAATACAGACCTTACACCGCAGTTCGTGAGGGCACATAACCCTTTCTCAAAGAAAGCATTGCAATGCTTCACCTATTGAAAATTTAAAAGGACAGACTTCCTATAGACACACTATTTCCTCCTATTGACACGCTTTTTTTCTTTTCCTGAATGTCCCCCGCTCCTCAGGTCACAATAAAATCTCCCTTGCACTCTCGGGAGCGTGATGACGATCAATTTGGGCTTATATCGTCGCACTCAACAAGGCAATGCTCACTTCCAAGACCGTACTTCCAAGGTCATTTAGCCCCAACTGCGCCATTGGATGTACCGGGTGGGACGATCGAGTGCCAAGCTTTGCTGAAAGGCCTCATTGGGCACTGTCGGGAGTCACCTTCTCGCCAGGAGCCTTCGAGGCCGCAGTGAGGAAGACGTATGGCTATGTTGGGAGATCAAAAGTAAAGAGATGTTTACTTGATTACATAATGGTAGCAGAGGCTTTTTCCAGCGAGCCGAAGCCCAGCTTAAATGTCTCGGGTGATTGCTAGGGAAAATATTGTTCACTTCATTTGTCCAATAAGACAAGTCTCCACACGACGCCCCAAAGGGGACCAACGTGTGGCACCACCTCCATTCCAGCCCCAGGAAAACGCGAGGCGAGCTCGTCAGATTTGGTCAGATCCTCCAAACAACCACCACATAACTGCACCAAGAAGTTCCAGGCGAATTACTCGATGGAGCCGATTATTATCTTCTTCGTAGTGGGGAATGACAATGCGACATCGCCGAGGTCATCCCAGACGCATGGTGACCGATCCCTGCACCTGGAGACGTATTCCAAAAAAGGCCTGAGCGTGTCATCAGTGCAAGCCCCCTCCTCTGACTCGCTTCAGCTCAGTCACAAAGCTTTTCTGTTAATATTTTGGAAGAATTTTTGTTTTATATAGCCACTGGTGGTGACCTGTGTTGCCCTCTTGGACCATGTGCCTCTGACAAAAAAAAAAAAAGAGGAAGGGAAGGCTCCTTTCTTGCTGCCGCTGTAATGGCCACGCTGATTTCAGCGACCTTCTATTTAGTAGACTAACGGTTTGGCCTTGTTGATTTTCCAGTTTTGCTAAAGTACATAGCGTGAAGCAGTATTAGGAACACATCAACAACGAAGACGAGCGCTTACTTCCAAATGAAGATTTAGTGTTTCCTACACACATAGGAAAAGCAGAAAGAAGAATGAACAAAACAAAGAATGCGAAATGCAACACAAAAAGACCCCCTCCGATTGCCATGTTGCCGCGCTGGTGTCTTCCAGAAATGCTAACTCCCTTACGGGACAAGCGTATGATACCCCTGACTGACACATGGGCAAAAATACTTTGCAGTAAACCCGTTTTGTTGCTCTGAAGGACCCTTTGGACAGAGTTTGCACTGATGACAAACGGCACCGCACTAAGTTCTCTAGGTGGTTTGTGGCCTCCACGATTAGTGTCGGTTGCACAGATGAATGCCGCAAGAAAAAAGAAAAAAAGAGAAAAAAAAGAAAGGCACTGCTCCTTAAATTGGCGGTAGAGAACACATTTTTAAAACCACTCTGCCGGTTGGCACCCACTGTGCAGACTACAACGCACCACACTATCGACAGTGCAAATGACACAGCCGGAATTCAACATGGCGGCGCTAGCGACTTCTTGCGGGCGTACGAAGGAAGACGTCACTGCCACAACAGTGCATTTTTCTGGGGCTACGCATGTATACAACGTCACAGAGGGGATTAGTCGACACCCGGTGAGCCTTCGTTGAAAGGCTGCATTCTTGAGTTCTGCTCACTGTATGCGAGAGAATACCCTTCACGTTCGAAATGTGGATGCGGAATCCGCTTTTCCGAAAAGGAACATTGCCGGGAGGGAGATACTTCTTCGTCTCGTTGTCTCGGGACGGAGGTGGTCCCACGAACGACTTTCCGGAAGATGCCCCCTCGCATAAAGGACTCTACAGTGCCCGTTGTTGGCATGCTCAAGTAAGCGATCATTCAAACACATTCCAGTTCTGTCTGAAGGTGCAGAATGGGGTGCAGGTAGACGTGATGGGTGCATTTCTCGCCGAAGCTGCCTAAAAAATTCCGCATGCTGAGAAAGGGTGCCGGGGGGAGGGGGAGTGGTTGGTGGCTTTGGGGGGGGGGGGGATCGCCCAATTCCCCCCCCCCCCCCTATGTATCCGCCACTGGTGCCTGCGCTGTTTCCTATGATGATGTTCATTTAACCTTGAAGTGGGGCTTAACAGCAGTGCAGATTTCCCCTGAGTAGGTGTATTCTTGCTAGGGTTAAGACTTGGGTAAGTTGGTTCATTGTGCAAAGAAGGGAAAACAGCGCTAGATTTTTGGACAAACGCCAAGGAAGCGCCCGTCGTCTGTCTTCCATTGTGTTCGTCCAAAAATTCAGCGCTGTTTTCCCTTCTTTGTAGGTGTATTTGCGGCATAGCTACACTCCACTGCAGTGAAACCAGCTTTACAGGGGCGTTACATGTGGATTAATATACATCTATTCGTTCATTTCAAATACTTCGAAATTTCCAATAATTTAAATTCGAATTGAAGTGAATTTGAATACTGTAATATTCGTTTGAATAATCGAAGTGCTCGAATATTCACACAAGCCTATGTAAAAGCATAAGCAAATCATGACTGGCAGCTCTGGCCAAGCCACCACGATCTTTCGCGGACTGTGTTCACGCATGTAGTGTGCAGCAAGTACGTATGCATGAATGCACAGATTACAGAATAAGACCGAGAAATGTATTATTGCATTTGACTGAGCATCAACACTTTTCGTCAGCGAACGCTTAACTCTTTCGTTACCGCGAGAAAATGGTTATCTTTCAAATGTCTCGGGAAGAGAGTTTTTGCCACTTTTAAAAGTACTCCAGCATGCATTGCAGCATACCAAATTACGCATAATGAAATGGTCTTTCCAAAAAAATATAAGTTGTAAAGCAACAAAAATATTGTGGAATGTATAAAAATCTTAAATTGTGTAACTTTTTGTCGCCAGCTGATAAACAGAGCAATAAAAAAACGCTAAATATGCAAAAACACTCAGAACAAAGAAAATTCAGAATATACATTTTGAAGATAAATGACTCAGGAATCGTAAAAAAATAATAAATGTTCTACACAATGTTTCTATTAGAATAGACAAAAAAACCTGAGCCGAGGTACTGCTTCACTGCTTGTGCAATGCGGTGAAGCATTTTCTGGTTTTCGTGAGACGCAGGTGCACTCCTGCGCTTTTCGCATAAAATCTTTGTTTTTTTACGAGAATAGCCTCCTGGTGTTCCAATATAGATGGATGTTCGCGATGTGAACAACCCCTGTATAAATCAGATGTGCAGTGAACTTCACCAGTTCGTCTGGCGTCGCCTCTTTCAATGAGCCACCTCTTTCCGCATAGGCTAATGTTCCAAAATATGCATCTAAGCATATTTATTCGTATTCTTGCAGATAGTATTAAAAAAAGAACAAAATCATGCGCAGTCCTAAATCGTCTCGCACCGCTCTGTAGTGTGGGGCTGAGATCTGCTCCGGCGGCCTTCTTGTCGTGAGGAGAAGCTTTGCAGCCAGCGCCAGCACATCGCGCCCCAGCGACGTGTGGACCTCGCACGTAACCAGGCTAGCACTAAGATTGTGCACAAAGGTTAGCAGCTACGCACACGCGGCGGAGGACACCACTTGAGGCCGTAAGGGAACGAACCCCTGAACGGTTGCGGATGGCCCAGGCTGATGCAAAACATCGTTGCCATCTTCGGACTCGAAGCTCACGTGCTGCCATCTTCGGACTCTAAGCTCGTCGTCACTAAATTCAGGTGCGGTGGCAAGATAGTTTCAAGCGGCGCGCGTTTCTCAGCGGCGCAAGGTGCGCAGCCATGCGCGCGTGACGACGCCATCATAGGAGCGATTAGCGACACTGGATGCGGCCCTGTGCCTGATATAACAGCAGAAGCAAAACTGGAGCTGCGGGAAACTGGCCGAAAAGGCCAAGTCCACCCGTTATACATGCGGCGGACCTTCGGAAATAATTGTTGGTAGAATAATTGTTCTTCGACTCCAAACAACAGCTCTCTAATGAGTAGCTGGCGTAAATTTCAGGCCATTATTACCGCTCAACGTGGTCAGATTGCGAAGCAGACACCATAATTTGATACTTGACTTGCAAAAGTTCTATTGATTAAAGAAAGTTGATGTTAGTGAAGCATAACCCCGAGCAATACGCATTTCTCCCAAGTTCGTAAGCCCAGTGCACTTTCCCAACAACACATGTACATTGGTTCGCGTAAACGTCTGTAAAAAATCAGTATGTTGCCAAAACGGTGAAATTCAAACTGATTCTGAAAGTTCAGTGACTGGACTAAATTGTAGGTGGTGCTAGGCACATGAGAAACAAATTCAACATGCCAAAATTGACGATTCAAAGTATCCATCACCGGTGATCGATTTGAATTGGCTTGCTAACGAAAGAGTTAAACCCATCGTGGTCAAAATGCTTGCTGCACGTCATCGGAAGGCACCTGACAAGTCACTCTCGGAGATGTTCCGCGTCATCGTGATAAGAATGAAAGCTTATCCGTGACTCAGTGCAATACGTGCGGCATTGCGGAACCGAACAAAACCTCCCTGTGAAACTTGAAATGTTTTTGGCAGCTATGGAGCCCAGAATAACAATACAGAAACAATGGCCCCGTACGCTTGCACACATCGCACGGGCGACGTATCTACACTAATGGAGCGACTGTGCTGCCCCCTATAAATCGATCTCATGGCCAATATACCAAGGTGATGCTGTCAGTGTTGTTGGGAAATCACATGACTCACCTGGGGGTAATGCAGCCTGTGTCAGGGAGGTTTCCCTACCTGATGTGTCCTTGCTAATGTCAGCCACCCAAGCAACCATCTTGGGACAGGAGGATTCCCACACACTCTTGTGTACGAGTAGACCATGTGTAATTGCAGACGATCACACGTACAATCGTAGTTCAGAGATCAAGGTGTATTCCTTGCGGTGCAGTGCTCAGAGATTTCTGCAGACTCGGCACAGGAATAGCACGCCACGTTACACAGAGTGACACCTGACGGGATCCTGCATCTTGTTAAGCCTGAAGCTGCAGTGGTTGGCACTCCTGCGATATAAAAGACGCTTCAAAGCCAAGTTTGTACAGCGACCTGGCTTTTCTTTGAAGAAACGTCACAAAAAGCTTTATTCCTTACCACTGCTTTGTTCTTACTCAAATTCTAAAAAAAAGAAAGCAGATTGCAAGTCTTGCTTCATTTAGTAGTTTCAAACACATGGAATTATTGTTTGCCTGGTTTGGCTGCTCCCTTTGGATAGGCAGAGAGATATGTCACTTTTTTGCAGCAGCTCATTTGTCTCATTGCAAAGTGAGTACACAGTGGCAGTTTTACGCCTTTTTCTGGAATGCAGTAGACTCTCAGTAAATGGAAATCTCTTAAATGGAACTGCTGCTTAAATGGAACAACTGACTCTGATACGATTGGTTTTGTATGTGAATTCTGCACCCCTGTTCATCTCTCAGTAAACGGAACTCCCGTTAAATGGAACACATTTTCCTGGCCCCTTCAATTTTTGTTTAACAAGAGTCTGTTGTATTAAAACAAGCGAATATACCAAAGCGGTGTGTATTGAACAATGCAGGCTGCAGTTCACATGATTTTGTTATGAAGTGTAAGCAAGAATAAAGAAATGGTAGGTGTAATCTTTTTAAAGCTTGCACGTGTACTCTGATATATTGCCTAGCAAACATTCCTCGTTATGTGTACCCAAAAGAAGTTGTTACGAAAAATTAAGTGTGGATAAGCTGGACAAACCACAAAGTACAGACAAAGACAAGAGTTGATGTGGTCACAGTCACTATGTGTCTTATCAAAAAAATTTGCTTTTCTCACTTTCTTTTGCAAAGGCATTTTCTTATTTCCTGTATTAACACGGTAGTGCTGCCTTTTGGTTGCACCCTTATCGAAGTGTTCAGAAGTAGTGCATTGTATCCAAGGTCATCACCAAAAGTTTTCTGCGGGGGCAGCCCCCTTTATGTATGTTAATGCATGTGCTTGTATGTGTGTGTGCAATATAAAGTACATAAAGATTTTGAGGGGAGGGGGGGTTGAACCCCCGAACCACCCCCTGGCTATGCCACTGGTTGTACCTGAGAAAAACTCCTTCACTACAGCCATGTGCATGTGTGCCATATGTTTACAGGTGACAAACTACAACCATGTGTATGCCCTGAATGCCTGGCTGTTGCTGTGCCCGCAGTGGCTGTGCTTTGATTGGTCCATGGGCTGCCTGACACTCATCCGTTCCATCTCAGACATCCGCATTGCGAGCGTTGTTGCGCTCTGGCTCTCCCTAGCTGTACTCGTCAGTCAAATGGTGCTTGCACCAGATGCCCAGCTGCGAAGGTAGGCCTCCCGATGAATGCTCTCCTTTTGGCAAAAATTACCTGCCAGAACAAAAATAAGTAATGTGGTCGAGCAGGGTTTTGCTTTGGGATGCCACCACTTACACAGTCGACAAAAAAGTTCATCCCGACCTTTTTTGGCTTGTGGTGTAATCTTTATGCAGTCAAATCTTGACACAACGACTTTCAAGGGACTGCTGAAAACCATTCTTTATTTTTAAGAATTGTTATAATGAAAAAATAACATCCCCACAATATCCAAAGCATGAGCAAATTGCCTTTTCTTGTAGCATAGGTCCCGGCACTGGCACATCTTGGAAGTTTTCCATTTGGAGCCAGCGGCACCTCAGTCGCTGCTGCCGACGTCTCTCTTAGTGTCAGCATGCTGATTCAAGTCACGTGATTATAGAAAAGCAATTCGCTGGACTATATCATGACAGTTTTCACTCAAGTGCCTATGCATTAGCTTTACGATTCCAGCCCTCTTCTGATGACGCCTTTCTCCCGCAAGCTGGCCATATGTTGCTCACTTCCACATCAGCCCCAAAATTACGTTGATTCACTCCCAAATTCAAGTTGGCCCATCCTAATCTTTTGTTTTCTACGGAACCGTATGTTTGTCGGTACCATGCCAAAAGGTACTACGCCTTATGCATTATAGGCACAATTTTGCCACCAATATTGCTGGAGAACTTACCAAAGAATGTTGTGCATTAAAAATTTCCATTGCGGTCTCTACACATTGTTTTTACCCCACTTTTACAAGCTAGTTGTTGCAATAACTTCGCTGTTTTTCTCTGCAATCCTTAACTTGTGAAGGTGCTTGTCTACTGCTATCGTTTGGAGAAACAGTCCAGCAAATGTTGTTATGCGATATTTATTCGCGTTCACGTTCCACAGTGTCACTTGTTTCGCCTCGTAGACTGCTTCCTTCTAACAGCAGTCGCGAAGTCTGCAGTTGTAAGCTGTGGTCTATAAACATTTTGATGCTTTAGATAGAATTGCAAGCTCATTGCAGTGGAAAGCAAGTGGTATGAAGGCATGTTGGAAAAGCACGGCATATGCTCATGTTTGTCTTAGCCCCCCCCCCAATGAAACTGAAATAAAACTGTGCAGGGGATGGAACACAAGTACAAGTAGACGGTACGCCTCGTAGACTTCTATATCTACTTGTCTTCTTCTACTTCTACATGTCTTCTACTTGTGTTCCGTCCCTTGCGCAGTTTTATTTCAGTTTCCATGTTGTACCAACTAGCCCCCCAACATACTGCACTTGAGCCCACAAATCAGTGTACTGGACTAAAAAAAGAAGCAGCAGAAAATTGCTCGCTGAGGAGGCCAATAAACATACCGCACGACACCACTTGAGTAATAATGATAATAAACGTTGAAGAACTTACACGAAAAAAATTAATCTTGCTGATGGCACACACAAGTCGCCGTCGGTGTCAATTTGATAACGTTCATGCAACAATGGTTACTTGTGTATGCAGTTATAAATGCTCATACATACATATATGCTGCGGCTGCGCGATCCCTTAATTGAGGTTTCATTCTGGTACGCTCCATTTATATATACAGACAGACCTATGTATGTGTGTATGTCCCATAGTTTGCCCTCAGGGTGCCTTGCTTTCACGCAAGAAGCTCGTAATTTGTTTGGGGGTACTCCATCGTGGTGAATGCGCGTAATGTGCGCTCGCTGTACATGTTCTGTAAAAGGATAGTGCCTGTGAACAATTATGTGTTTGACTCTAAAAGCTTCCCTTATTTCGAAAGTATTTACAGAAATGTTCACGAGGGCTTGTGTGTGGTGTTTTTGTAGAGTGCCGAAAGTCACATGAGGACCGTGCCGGCATTATCCTACCTAGCACACAAGTGAGGTGCGCTCATACGAGGGCAACTCCGTAGCTCCTAGTCCCCGATACTACCACCAGAACTAGTGAGTTTAGAGTTAATTTCTCTAATCCGCCTTTTTCACAAGGCCCCGGTGCATGCGCCCTTCTCATTGCGGAAAAGTCACGAAATATCTTTTCATCTTGGAGGCCTTGCTTCTGGCGATACCGGTTGTCCCGGCGCCTACCAAAACCCTAGAAAAAGGCAGAGGGCAGCACAGGAAAATGAACGAGGCAGATTGTGCTGCTGCCTCTTCACATTCGCCTGCTTATTGCTGCTTGGTGTTATTTAGTCTGTTGTCCTCGAAAGTTGCTTTCTTTTTAAATTATTTTCCAAGGTGCTCTCATGAGGTTAAGTTTGATGCCAAATGTGGGTCATTTCTAATGTTTCCCACACCGTTTTTGAACATGCTTTTTGGAAGTTTCTACCGTACAGGTGAGAGCGGCTAATGATAGTGGACAGTTGGCAGCGGATGGTTGGAACATCTTGTATGGTAGAAGCATTAGCGGCTCTTAGATGCTTGTCTACTGTAAGCCCTTCCCTTTGTAAGCATGTGGTATAATAAATAAACACATAAATAAACAAACAAACTAACTAAGCTCTTGTTGTCTGGGGAATACAAAGTAAAGCAGCATGAGTGCGCTGTGTACTTTGGTAATTCTAATAGAAGGAAATGGAATTGGAAGAAGAGATAAATTGCAGCCGCACAATGTACACGATGCTCTAATAATTGAGCTATGGCGGTGGCTGTCACCCCGTCGAACTTCCCTCACGACCATTGCAGTGGATGATCTGCTAGGCTTCATTGTTTATTGGCTTCACACATTTGCTGGCGAAAAGAATAAGTCCCTGTGTCAATCCCAGTTATTAACTTGAGTGTTTGGGCGAGTTGGTAATTCGTCATCAAGCAAAGCCTTTAACAGCGCTGAAAACACACAAACGGATGAAGGGAGGTGACACAGAGTAGCACTGTGATCCCAGTGAGTCTTCTTAGTCACATAAAGGTAATTGATTCTTTGCACCGCAGAGACAGTGAAAACACCCAGAAGTGTTCTTGTACTTTACGCAGGTCTCTGTGCATAGCACTGTCTCTGCTGGTGGTGCCATTTCTGCCTGCTTCGAACATTTTCTTCCGTGTGGGCTTTGTTGTGGCCGAGCGGGTGCTCTACCTTCCGAGTATGGGCTTCTGCTTGCTGGTTGTTCTCGGAATGGCACGGTTCGCTGCAGCTTTGCCCCAACACCGCCAGGTGAGCCGAGCCAGCAAGCAGCTTGAGGTTCCACTCACTACAGCTGTCGCTAAAGTTCATCATTAACTGCATGTCATTTATTCAGCACAATCGATGCTGTTGTTGGTAAGCAGTCTCAGCGCAATTGTGAGAAACAAACAAGCTAGTAGCAGCTTGGGATTCTACTGGAAGTACATCAATAAATACATTCCATTTTGCCAATAAAGTGATTGTTCTGATGATGACAGGCTGTTATAACTTATGCTTTATTTTTTCTTTGCAGGTCTTGCGGTACTGTCTCATAGTGCTACTGCTGGTTTTCACAGTTAGAAGCATACAGGTTGGTTTCTTATCCCCCTGCTTTTTCTTGCCTTAGTACATAGTTGAAGTCGACGGAGTTAAGGGGCGACTGCATGGAACGTGTGGGGAGTTCTTGTCTCTCCATAAGCTTCTTACAGCTTGGGGATACCAGGCTATCAAAGCTGTTGACGGCAGTAGCAGCGCTGAGGGCAACATATTGGGGCAGTTTGTCCAACTACTATAGATCTGAAAATTTTTTCAGTCACATCAGTCTTCTTGTCAAACAAAAATAATGTAAGTGCTCAGTGTTAAAGGGGTCCTCGAACACATTTCGAGCACATGTTTTTTTTATTCGTAGTAATATAGACTAATAGTTGTAGATGCCTTTAGCATAGGTAAGAATATCAATATAAAAATATGTGTTGTGTGTCAAAACAAGATGACGATGAAGCAGCCAAGCAAGCAAGCCACAGTGTCAGTGGTAGCCCTGAGCTTGCACTTGCCTGGATTTTGGCTGCTTGATGCCCTCTGTCACTTGACTCTCGTCTCCGACGTTCCTCGTTGTTCCTTTGTGTTGGTACATCAGTAAATCCGTGACATTCGGTGGAGGCTGTGTGGATCCCCAGCACCAACCTGGAACTTCGTTCCCGGACGCTACCTGCTGCTCCTGCACCCGTTATGGCCAACGAGACCTCGACTCGGGCTGAACCTTCGGCAGCCCGTGACCATTGTTTTAATTGCACAAAGCAATCACTACATCATTGCTGACTGCATTGGCACGTAGTGGTACTCGCCAGAAGCTTTTCTGGTGGAAGGACCCGTCTGCCAATGGTTAAGAAAAGCGCTCATCTGCAAATGGTCAAGAAAAAAAAAGTTGCACATAATCACTTACTGCTGCAAAATCTTGCTTGAGATTTGTTTTGTTTTGTTTGCTAAAACTGGTGTACTTTTTGTATAAAGACAAACGGATACTGCTGGAATGAGAAGGAAGCTCTGCAACTATCAAACACAGTAGGAGCACTTTTTGAAGAGTCTGTGGCTTTTGACCATACAGAAATGCAAACGTGAGGGTTGTCTCTATGCGAAAGCTTTTCTTCTCACTTGTGTACCCTATTTGCTGTACACGCATGAGTGCTATTCAAGAGGGGAATGTTTCCCACCTTGGTGCATTGTTCTGGTCCCACCCTTTGCCTTGGTGTGCAGCACAACGTTATTTGTTACTGTGGTAACGGCGTGATTCTGCTTTGTGCATTCATTGTGCTTTGTGTTTATTTATTGTATGAAACTTTCAGTGATGTAGTGTAACCTGCCAAAAACCACCATTTTCCCTGCGGTAGGGAAGGAGTTGATGGCATTTGGCTGTGTTGCCATGCAGGCTGATTTTGAGCATTTATAATTGAAAGAGCTATGGAGTCAATAGAGGGCTCGTTCTTTTGCAGAGGTGTCATGAGTGGACAAAAGAATCCTCACTCTTCGAGTCTGGTCTCAAAGTATGTCCAGGAAATGCCAAGGTGAGGATTGCTATGCTTGGTTTCTGTGTGACAATCGTTGCACTCTTTTCAATTACACGTGACAGCCCGTCTGTCCTTCTTTCTTTGTTGCGTCTCTGGAGAAGTAGTGTCGTTTATGATTATTATTATTACTACTGTTATCATCATCATGATCATTGGGCTGTATTTTACGAGTGTTCCTGCCTGTTTCATCAGATATTCACCCCTTTGCAGATTGCAACAGTCATTTTATCCATCTTGATTTTTTTCAAAACATACTGTTTTCTTTCTGTTCCAAGCTTTCCATTCAGCCTCACTCTTCTATCCACTCACAGTATCCCCTCCTCTTCAAGCCATCGACTGGAACTCAATTACTGTTATTCACTGCATCATTTATAGTGTATGTCTCTTGCTGCTTCTCAGTACATATTGTGTTTATTGCTGAAATTTTTCTATGTACCTGTTTATTCTGTTGTTTTTTCTCATTCTATTTCTTGATACATAAATCTTGGCCATACTTGTTTTACCTTTAATTATTTATTTCTCGAGTGTACTCATATTCAGACTCCTGGTTGTTCCTGGGCACATAAAGTTATGATTTAGTGATTGTTTAATTCAGTAATCGATTGACTGACTGATTGATTAACTGATATACGCCATCAAGAGGTCTAGCTTAGTTCACAGTCTCCTCATTTTAATCCAGTAGCTGAAGAACTACTGATCTTGTCATGGGAAGAAATGAGAGCATTGCTTTCCTAAACACTTGCTAGTGCTGCAATATTGTTATTGGTGGGCAAAGCCAATTACGGCTGTGTGCTGATTCGCATGGTGGTGTCTTTATATATTTTGCTGCTTGTCAGGTGCACTACAACTTTGCCAAGAATGTGGGTGATAGTGGAGACCGAGAGGGGGCCATTCAGGGCTACCGGGAAGCGCTGCGCCTGCACCCTGACTACGACCAGGCGATGAACAACCTGGCAAACATCCTTCGGGATGTGGGACAACTGCAAGAGGCACAAGCTTTGCTCCACAGGGCCGTCCAGCTCAGGTGAGTAGGGCATAGTAATTGCCTCGGAATTTAATTGAAACTTTTGCTGGTGCCAGTAATTAAGTGGCTGAACTAGGTTTGGCTCTTGCAAATGCATTTTAAAATTGCATGACAGAGAGCAGCTGCTGAAGCAGAGTGGCATCTTTTGCGGGAGGAACTGTGGGCTGTCCTCAGGTGGACTTGGGCCGTCTCCTCAGGAGCAGAGGCATGCGAGCTTCCTAGCACATCATATTGCACACTCTATGCAGTGCAATCGGGAAAACACCTCCAACCGGTGTAGTTCTGCATTCCACATCACGCGTGCCTTGTGTCGGCACCTGGCATGATGTCTTCGTTGTTGCTGTGTGGCAGATAACTAGCATAAGTAGCCACAGAGGTGGCAGTGCAGTCGAATCTAGTTACAATGATACTGGTATAATGATACAGTACATGATACAGTGATATAATAATATACTGATATAATGATACAGCATGTTAAATATAACAGTGAGCAGCCGATGTACCATAAACGTTTACATGTCTTCTATGGTGAAATGAACCACTTACTACAATGTTTCCGGCCTGCACTATCGCATATAGCAATTAAATCCGACTCCTGAGTGTCTAAGCCGAAAGAAAAAAAGAATGCCCGAAACACCAGATGAGAAAAACAAAGAAACAATGCAAGTTGCTGTGCCCATATGAGTACAGTGTGTGCTGCCACACGTTTGTAGAATGCAGCAGTCTCTAGCCTTTTCTGCACTTCCAACTTCGCGCCTGTTTCCTGTCTCCCTTCCACTCCTCTAAATTTTAACGGACTGCACTATAGATTTTCCATGCCCCGCAACGGTGGTCTAGTGGTTATGGCGCTCGACTGCTGACCCAAAGGTCGCGGGATCGAATCCCGGCCGCGGCGGCTGCATTTTCGATGGAGGCGAAAATGTTTGAGGCCCGTGTACTTAGATTTAGGTGCACGTTAAAGAACCTCAGGTGGTCGAAATTTCCGGATCCCTCCACTACGGCATCTCTCATAATCATATCGTGGTTTTGAAACGTTAAACCCCAGATATTAAATTATTATTAATAGATTTTCCATGTGAAAGAACATATTACGCAGTGTGAGCTGGGAACAGTATGCTAGGGTGAGCCGGGAAGGATGCTGACAATGGGAATGGTAAATTTTTCAGTTGTTCAATTCATTTTTCTTTGCAATCCTAAGGCCATCTTTTACGTCATGGTGAAACATTATAAAAAAATAAGCAGTAGAAGTTGAGAAAAAAGTCACACTTTCACCGCAAGGGCGAAGCAATGAATGCGATAGCAACAAATTGTTTTGTTACACGAAGTGAAGCTGCCAGCTAACTGTTTTGTATACGATCTCGTGTAATTACAAAACGATGGTGTAAGAAAATACGGCCGCTCCAGGGAGCGATGCTCTCCGCATAGTCACTTCACGTTGAGAGCGCAGCATGTAGAAGGGTATACGAGCTGCCCGCCCCGCTTGGATGGTATTCGAGATAGCGCGCGCGCCAGCGATCGCGACCGCGCCCTTAGATTCAAAGTTCAAAGTTGCTCCTCGCGCGGCACTCCCCCCCCCCCCCTCGCGTCGTCGCGTCCTTTAAGGCTTGTTAAAAACGGGCGTTTCCTGTCTGCTTCGACCGCAGGCCTCTCGAGCGCGGTGTGATATTATTGCATGGACCCTGGCCAGCTCGTTTGACCTCTGCTTCGGCCGCTCGCGCGCTTTTAGCCGCGGTAGAACATACAATTCATGGGGGGGATCTTATCAATTTGTACTTCGTACTGGAAGGACATAACGGCGACGGCAAAAACCCGTCGAGACTGTCCATATAATTGCTATCGCAATAAAAAGCACTTTACTAGTGTGCTGTCATCAAAAACTATGAGAAAAGTGAGCTTTAGAAAACGCAAATCTTGCAGCTTTCCCTTGGCACAGTACCACCAGCTTAGCATCATCGTAAAAAGAAGAGATCGAAGCTCAAGGTAGCCCCAATGCTGCATTTCTCCAGTGAAAAATAAGACCAGGTCCCCTCTGAGTTCCATTTACTTAGCTTTGAGCTCCATTTTCTTTGTGCTCCGTTTTCTCACCTTTCATTTTTTGAGCAGTTACTGTCAGTCATACCTCTGCAATTTCGCAACAAATAAAAATATAACCATTCCACTTTTTGCACTTAGATACTGAAACATTGGTGAGTGCTGTAATGCTGTCCATATATGTACACGTCATGCAGATTTTTATAATTGGCTTTTTGTAAAAGTTATTATTAAGACAATATGTACATGAGATATCAAAAAATTTTGGTGTGCTTATTTGAATATTAAAAAATAAACCAATAGCTTTACGGCACAGAATGGGCCGTTGTGAATATCCTTGTGCAAAAATCTGGACGAACTTATGTCTCATTAATTAATTAATTTTGGCAAAGATGACAATGAGAGTCTATCAAGTGTTGTAACTCAAGAGCTACAACAGATAGCTCAATAGATATCATAACAGATAGTTATAATATCAGCATAACAAATCACATCTGCATGTCAAATTTGATCACTTTATCCCCATAAATAACAAAAATAGTTTACATTGCCATGTCCCCCGTCAGGCCTAGTAGATAGTCCGGCGTGTTCAGTGCACCAAGCCGTACGCAGCGAGGCCAGATACGCTGGATACGCACAGCCAGTGGCGGTGGCCAGTTCCACAATCTAGAGTACGGCCTGTGCAGGCACACATACCATGCCCTGGCAATCAGCTGCAGAGTGACGCAAGTGCACTTCTTTGTAGAGCATGTTCACAGCTCCATGTTCTTCACTTGACGTGCACACCTTTCCTTGCTCTCTGCTTGTTTACCCATGTTTTTCAGTTGACACGCATGTTTTTTCTCACTCGGTGCACTGTTTGATTTTGCACCGTAAATGACTTTCTTCACAGGCATGGTGTTAATGTGCAGTGGCAGTCGGAAAATGGCTACACAGGTTCTGTCGGAAATGGAAGCGGGTCGGATCATGTACATATGAGAGTGGATTCTGAAGGTTTTCCAAGTGTACCTTTTTCTCTCCTTGTTGCAGCAGTCCATGCTATTTCTGGCCTAGATGCACATGTGATTTTAATCCCTTCCAGCAGGTGCACAACAATGTCATCACTGGTGAATGTAGAGTAATACCCCGACTCACTTTCCGGACGCGTGCCACACACTGCCATTTTGCCAACACTGCTGCTGTCTGCCCTGCATTGTGGTCTAGCAGTGGCCGCGTGGAGCACGTGAAACAGGACATGTTCCATCTCCATGGGGGCAGTGCCAGGCATGCCGAATGCAGCTGGGTGTGCCGGCTACGCCGTCACGCCAGACTATAAGTTTTCCACTTTCAGCCAACGTAGCTCAACTACGCCGTGCATGGTCGCGCACGCTCAATGCGCCGGTCTATGTCGTTCGTTGTGTGGTAGGGAGGAAGTATATGCACACGGTTTCTGTTGGTGGACGTGGGGGGGGATGCTGATGAGCGCTCACTGTGGGAGGGATTCATCAGCTTGACACTATGCCCGCTGCAGGGCAAAGGCCTCTCCTAGGTTTCTCCAGTTAACCCGATCCTGTGCTTGCTGCAGCCACGTTATCTCTGCAAACTTCTTAATCCCATCTGTCCACCTAACTTTCTGCCTCCCCTCTCTTGGAATCCAATCTGTTGCTCTTAAAGGGCCCCAAACCACACCCGATATTTTTTCAAACATTTCAGGTGAACACGCACATCGCGTGCAGAATGCCGTCACGATCAACGATGTCACACGTGGCAGCGCTACAAGCCGTGGGCGCGCCACAAATTCCAAGAAACAATCCCTTCTCCTTTCCGGGCCTTTCCAGCCTCCCTAGTGACGTGTGTGACGTGAGCATGTTGAATCTGTGGTGCAGTGTGCAGGCGATGCTGCGATTGGTCCAACATGAACCTACGACTTTCGGTTAGTCTGCAAGCAGCTGCCCGCGCTCCTTGCTGTTCTTAGTCATGTTGCCCGCGTGTGCGCGCTTGCAAATCGGCAACTGCGGTCCGTAACGCAACTGCCAAATCGCTAGCGTACTAGCACAGTCACGCCTAGCGGTCTGATAAGTGGCACAGACTGAATCCGACAGTGTTTGGCGATGGCTTTCACGCATCGGTGTGCGGTGCTTGGCTGCAAAAACGCCGACTCGAAAAACGACAAGACTCACGTCACCGTAGGGGTCCATCATGTTGGCAATCCTTTGAAGACGTGTGCGCAACACAGGGTCCGTGCCAGCACGATTCGTAGGAGCACGGGCCGGCACGGTAACAACAGCGGTTAGCCGAGAAGCACGGAGTCGCGGCAACCGGAAGTGCCCGCTGTTTTCAAAGAGCGCGTCAGCTATGACGCTATGTCATGTGAGATTGAGAGGGGCACTTGGTGAGGAGGGCAAAGCGTCTTTGGGAGAGGAGACTAGAAGACGAGTGGAGGGTAGCGAAGGAAAGAGTGAAATGGGTGATCACAGCATTTCGAACATCAAACGCGTGTAACTCCGCTATTACGGCACCGTTTCAAAGAATTCTCACGGCTGCGTGTTCATGGTAGACTCGTGCACAATTGTCGCACCACAACTGAATGTCCACCTCTGGATGGTTTAGGGGCCAGACCACCGGTTATCTTGCCTTCTCACTGCATGCCCTGCCCCATGTAATTGGGGTCAGATGCAAACCTTTCTTTTACTGCAAGCTGCTGTGGTGGCTCACTGGCTGCGACATGTTGCAGATGCATGCAGCGCCACGGATTTGTTTTCTGGCTGTGCTGACTCGGTGTCCAATGCATTGTGCGGCTCAGCTCAATCCTGGCCTCAAAATGCAAGAGTGCTTGTGTGCTTACATTTAGATTCATGGTGGTCAGAATCAGGGTTGCCACTGACTTTCGAGTAAATGTCGCCAAACGACGAGCAAGTTGCCAAAAGTCGCCATTTTTTTACAAATTTCGCCAAAAAAGTCGCCATTCTGGATACGTGCAGCATACCTAGTAATAAAAATTTCCACTCGCGTATAGCCCCGTAGAATACAGTACCATCCAAGACCCTTAAATTATATTCACGTTCCTCAGTGCCAGTCGTATCGCCCGCTTCACCATGAGGGTGCTTGGTGCTGCTTCTCCGACTAGCCGCAAGATGTGCGTGGTGGCGCAAGGGTGAATGAATGAAGCGCTCATGATATCCTTCCATCCCCGTCCGCTTGTTTCAAAGGTAAAAGTGGGGTAAACCTTGGGCGAATACTGTGAAAGCGTTGTTTGTAGACAGTTTTACGTACCCCTATAAGAATTAGAAGGATTAAAAGGTTTATTGAAGGTAGCACGGCAGAAGTCTTACCCGAACCGATCATTAGTGAGTCTTACAGCTTTTCAGTGTGAACTAATATGATACAGGACGCCACCGACCCTTTCGTATAGTCACTTATATCTACACCCGTCAATCTGATGCGTTATTAACGAACAGGCAGACAATGTAAAATGTTATATAGCAATTGTTTTCATTGCACACACTCACCGAGAACAGTGGAAAATGCCTCAATAAATATTTTTTGATTGCGCAAATAGCCGCATATCCGCCTCTCTTCGCTATTCCAAAACATTCTTTACGAGCTGAATTGGGGGTACTGCAACAGTGAATAAGTCGCCAAGCTATTTAGAACAGTTGGAGCTTTGGCGGAACAAATGGTGGGAACACGCTGCCAACCCGTTGTCTAGCCCTTTTAGAAGCGAAACTTTAAAGAAACTTAAAGCACCTAAAGCCATAAACTTATAGTCTAATACTTCCCCCTGATTGTTCGCAAGGCAGTCTGCCGACTTCCATTTTGCTAGAATGTTTCTGGGGGATGTTCCAGTACCTTCCTGCATCTAGATGAATTGAGGAGATACACGAGTTACAGGACGGACATACCGAATGACGCGTAATGTGCACATTTTACTTGTGGGTCTAAAACCAAGAAAAATACAGAGAATGTTGCCGCTCATTCGTTGGGAAGACGCTGAGCTTAGGATGCATAAGTCAGTGGAGACCTAAGCCTAAAATCACCAAAAATTCGCCATGTCGCCATTCATAACTTTAGGTCGCCACAGGCCTCTCAAATTCGCCCATTTGGCAAAAAGTAGCCACCATTGGCAACCCTGGTCAGGATTCATCAGGAGCCTTCCGCTGCGGCACTTCTCATACCACCAATGTTTTCTGCGGATATTGAAACTCATAAATGAATCGGGCCTTTTCTATGGCCAGCTTATTCTTTTGGCAGTGGGCCACTCCGTTATCTCAGTTACGCATTCGCTGTGGTCATGCCTTGCTAGCTCACTCGTGTGAGCCAGTTGACGTGGATGGTTCCTTTGCTGTGCAGGCCAGATTTTGCAGCTGCCTGGATGAACCTAGGCATTGTTCAGAGCAGTCTAGGCTTGCTGGATGACGCTGAGCAGAGCTACCGAACTGCCATAAGCCACAGAACCAAGTATCCAGACTGCTACTACAATCTTGGAAATCTGGTGCGTACTGAAAATGGGTGGTTTTAAAGAAAAAGGCCTTATGTCTCATCAAGTACTCGTGGGATTCAGTGTTCCAGTGTTTACTTCCTGAAATTTTGGTGTTTATTTTGTTTTTTATCTAGGGACGTTTCTTGTGTATTTTGTTCATATGGAAGGTTAGTGGCCTTGTTTAGTTACGTCTTATTTGAATGTTTATTGTGCTGTTTTATTACTCCTAGCTTTACGTTTTTGATAAACACATGTGGCACTTCTATAGTACTTATTCCATTGCTGGAAAACTGCTGGAAATGTAATTAATTTACGAGTCAAGTACAAGCAGTGATGTAAAGGCAGTGTAGTTATGAGCCAGATGCATTGTCATGCCATTTCTGGAATTCAGTGAACATGCTTTGTTGGGAAGCACTACAAAGGTGTACCCACTGTAATTGGTATGCACTTATGCAATATTGCCACACGTGTTTATTGCTTTATTTTGATCTATTCTTGTTTTCACCCACAAAAACTGTTAGCAATGCTCGGCACAGACCACACCGCAATGTTTGGGAAGCTTTGCGATTGTTTGAGATTGTTCTGTTAAAAGGACACTAAAGAGAAAAGTGATTTTGCTCGTATTAGTAAATTATTCTTTCGCAACGCCAAAATCACCACGCCTGCCTCAAAAGTACGCTTCGTAAGCGAGAAAATGCTCGAAAATAATATGCGGGTGGTGACGCCACCTTGAAATTCCCACACCAATCATTGTGACGTCGTAGACGGTGTCTGCTAGGGCCCACATAGTTCCTAATCGGTAAAAATTAAGTGCTTGGTCCTCTGAGGGGGCCATAGATTTAAAATGCCAAGTCTCAATGAATTTCGTTGAGCCAATGTCGCAAAAATATCAGAAATTCACTTCAAAATCCGTGGCGTCAGGCACGGAGATTTTGGTGCGAAACTTAAAAATGAAACTTCGAGCGTGATTTTCTCCTCTATCAATAGGTCTATGATGGTGAAATTAACGATACAATTAGCGTTTCCAGAGTACAATTTATCAATCTAAACCGATTCATTGTTTCACTTTAGTGCTCCTTTAACCACAACGCACTAACAACTTCGACGTTTTCATAGACGACCACAACATCACCGCTCTCGACGACACTGGAGCCGACTATTCCGTTGTCAATGGGCTGTTCACTGTGATGTTGAAAAAGGATAAGACCACCTGGGAGGGCCTCGAAATCCAGACCACTGGAGGCCATGTAATAATGCCATCTGGATTCTGCACAGCAGGAGTGGCCATCAATAATTGATCGGACTTATCCTGCGAGCTTCGTAATCCTGCAACATTGCTCCATGGATGTCATACTTGGCATGGACTTGTTAAACCATCATGGTGCCTTCATCGACTTCAGAACCAAGTCAATAGCTCTATCATCAGACAAACCAACACCACCGGATACGGACCCATGTCACCGTGCCTTGAACACCCTCGAAGATCAAGCCACCATTGTGCCTCGCTCCAGCGTCATAATTCCCGTCAGCACCGAAACACCTGAAAACATCGAAGGCGTCGAGAGCAAAAAGTGTTTGCTGCTAGATCGCGACATTTGCGTCGCAAGAGGCATTGCTCTGTTGCACGAAAGAAAAGGATGTGTGATGCTAATGAACTTCAGCCAAGAATACAGACACCTGTGCAGGGGCACAACAATTGCATACATTGAGGAGATCTTGGCTGTCAGCAGTGTGTTTGCCTTTTCAGATTCTGATAAAACTACAATGACGGCCCCTGTACCTCAACCATCCTTCAACGTCAATCCAAGTGTTCCGACTTGCCAACAGCAACAGCTCCATTGCCTTCTGCAGCAATACAAGGACTGTTTCTCATCATCATCAAGGGTTCAGCAAACGCCACTTGCTAAGCACCGCATCATAATGGAAGAAAGTGCCCGACCCATCTGTCAGAGCCTGTACCGAGTTTCGACGCGAGAACGAGAAGCTATAAAGCGACAGGTTGACAAAATGCTGCAGGATGACATGATACAGCCTTCTAAAAGTCCATGGGCATTACCAGTAGTCTTGGTGAAGAAGAAGGATGGCACTCTGCATTTCTGTGTTGATCACTGTCACCTGAACAATATATAGAAGGATGTATATCCACTGCCACGGATTGATGAAGCCTTGAATCGACTCTGTAATGCAAAGTATTTTCCTTCGATGGACCTCAAGATGGGCTATTGGCAAATTGAAGTCGATGAGAGAGGCTGTGAGAAGACGGCCTTTATAACACCGGACGGCCTGTTTCAGTTCAAGCTCATGCCATTTAGTCTTTGCTCGGCACCTGCGATGTTCCAGCGCATTATGGACACAGTGCTGGCTGGATTAAAGTGGCAGACTTGTCTTGTCTACCTGGATGACATCGTCGTCTTCGCTCTCAGCTTTGACGAACACCTACAATGCCTTGGAACAGTGCTTCAGGCGATGAGGTCAGCTGGCCTAACACTCAAACTGGAAAAGTGCCGATTTGCATATGAAGAGCTCCTCTTCCTAGGACACGTCATCAGCAACTCTGGAGTCCGCTCTGACCCACAGAAGACAGCTGCCATGGCTATACTCTCACCACCCGCCGACAAAAGGCTGTACATTGATTTCACTGCCTGTGTGCCTATTACAAGCGGTTTGTCAAAAACTTGGCCCACATCGCCGAGCCACTTACTAAACTGACCAAGACCAACGTCAAATTTAAGTGAGAAACGCTACAGGAAGAAGCATTTCGAGAACTGAAACGATGCTTGCACTCGCCACCGATTCTGGCACACTTCGACGAAAACGCAGATACAGAAATACACACTGACGCAAGCTGTGTAGGACTTGTTGCCATACTTGCTCAACGCACGAAAGGTCGAGAAAGGGTCATCGCTTGTGCTGTCCAGTCACTGTCGAAGGTCAAATCAAGTTATTCAATGCCAGAAAAAGAGTGCCTTGCCATCATTTAGGCAACATCACAGTTTCGTCCCTACCTATACGGCAGGCCTTTCAAGGTCGTGACGGACCTGCACGCCTTGTGTTGGCTAGCAAGCTTGAAGGACCCTTTAGGGCGTGTCTCACCGGTGGAGTCTGAGACTGCAAGAATTGGACATTACTGTTATTTACAAGTCCAGGTGTAAGCACTCTGATGCCAACTGCTTGTCCGATGTGCCTGTTGATCCGCCGCTGCATGACGATCTTGACAGAAGACAGCTTCTTGGAGCCCACAAGTGCTGATGACTTCGCGGAACAACAGTGAAGTGATCCGGAACTGAGAAGCTTGGCAGAGTACTTGGAAGGCAAGGCCACCATTGCATCCAAAGTATTCAGGCAAGGATTGGCATCATTTTTCTTGCAAAACAATGTCCTCGTTAAAAAACTTCTCGCTGACCCGAACCAACTACATTGTCATTGTACCTTCAGCACTTAGACCAGAATTTCTGCAGGCCCTGCATGACGACCTGATGGTTCGCCACCTCAGTTTTTCTTGCATGCTCACGAGGATACAAGAAAAGTACTACTGGCCACTTCTTACCGCCGATGTCACTCGATACATGAGCACATGCCGATACTGTCAGCAACGCAGGACACCGCTGACAAGGCCAGCGGGATTTCTTCAGCCACTCAGTCCACCTCATCCGCCCTTCCAGCACATCGGGATGGACTTGCTGGGGTCATTTCTAACGTCATCATCTGGCAACAAGTGGATCGTCGTAGCCACGGACTACCTCACTCGCTATGGCGAAACCAGGGCTCTGTCTAAAGGTAGTGCTGCCAAGGTGGCGAAGTTCTTCATCGAGAACATCCTACTGTGTCACAGTTCCCCAGAAATGCTTATCACCGACAAGGGTGCGGCTTTTGCGGCAGAGCTAACGCAAGCAATTGTGAAATACAGCCAGACAGCTCATCGAAGGACAGCTGCCTACCACAATGGCCTCACTGAGCGTCTGAATAAAACCCTCGCCAACATGCTGGCAATGTACGCCGATGTCGAACACAAGACTTGGGATGCCATTCTTCCATATGTAACCTTCATTTACAACACGGCAGTGCCATAAACAATGCACATGATGCTGTTCAAACTGTTATATGGAAGGAGCCCGGCAACGATGCTCGATGCAGTGCTGCCAACTGCCACTGATGAAGACAATGTTGACGTCGCCACTTACTTGCAACGCGCCGAAGATTATCATTAAAGGGACACTAAAGGCAAATAACAATTTATGTCAGAGCAAAAGCTCAATGTATGACGTCTAAAACGGAAATATTATCAACAGCAGTGCCCTACTTACTGAGAAATTAAGCTAAATGTATCACACGACGTGCGCCACGAGTGGGACATTTTGGAAATGATCCCGATGACGTAAGGGCGTCCAACTACAATTAATCGCTAGTAATCAAACTATCTGCAATAAAGAAAGAACTTTCCATGCATCAAGAGACATATTAAAATGCTGCTTGTTCGTTTCTGTTTGATTCGTGGAAAAAAGAACCTCTTTGGCTTTGCCAAGGGGAACGGCACACGTGGTTCAAAGGTTCCGTTTTCGCCGAACTGCGCTTCGCCCGGTGCCTGGCTTTGCTCACGCGGTCACGTCTCAGTGGTAGTTTCGGTATCGCGTACTGCCGCGTGTGTTTTGCGCGCTCGTAAAAGTCCCTCTGACAGAAAGTTCGACAATATGCCGCATGCATGTGACGTTGCTGGATGCCCGAAAGGTTCACAGAAAGGGTATGCAGTCCAGCAGATATATCATGTGAAGCAGCTGCGATAGCTGTTCCTGCTATTAAGTACCATTGATTTCTCGGCTGCCTTCACACAAGCCTGTGCATTGTTTGTAAAGTTTTTTTGTAGCAGTAGTGAAAATGCATTGAAGCTTACTGTGACAAGTGACATTGCTTGTGCCATTGTAGCTACCCTCTAGTGTAATAAAATGGCCACATGCTCCAATTGAGTGCCAAGTGTTCATCTTTTGACAGATTTCCTAGTGGAATGTTTTGTCAGTCATTTATCACAAGCGGTTCGCTGGTGTGCTTATTCCACTTCAGTATTGCATATGTGAAATTGATTATGCTGCATCATCTTTCGTTACAGTACTTGGAGCAGAAGCGCTATGAAGATGCTTACCGCGCGTGGCGCAACGCTACTCGACAGCGGCCAACACACCTCGTCTCGTGGAACAACCTTGTCCTCATGCTGGACCAGAGGGGTCATGCCTCCGATGCTGAGCGTGCTGCACTGCAGGCTCTGAGGCATCTCCCCCATGAACCGGCCCTGCATTTCCAACTGGCCAACATTCTGGGAAAGGCAGGAAAATACCAGCGCTCGGAGCAGCATTTCCTGGCCGCCATTCGATTTAGTCCGGACAATCCCAGCTATCACACCAACCTTGGTCAGTTGCTCATTTAAAGGTTGCATTAGTCAGAGTTTGCAGCAATGAATTTACAGCAATTAAATTACTTTTTGTTAAAATGAGTAATGTAATGACCTACTTTTAGGGCTGGTAATATAGCAATCAAACAAATTAAGCGAGTAGTTACAAGAAAGTTACTCATTACCTTCCCAGTTTCTTTTGATTCAAATACAGTATGTCCACTTCTTTTATGGCATAAAAAGGTGACCAATCAGAGGAAACAGAAATGACAAAGACAAATTAGTCTGAGTGCTAAACCTCAAGCATGGGAATGAGACAGGCCCCCAGAAAACATACGTAGCATCTGAGCTAGAAGTATTGAATAACGTTGCTGGAAGGTCATGGCCCTCGAAACTCCAGACAAGACGAGTTGACGATGGCTTCACGCTTTGTTGATTGTCGGACAGCTCGGCAACAGGATGCAGAGGTTTCATATGTGTTACTGTGTGTGTGTGTCTGTCCGTCCGTCCGTCTGTCTGTCCCACCCTTTGTTTACGCAATTTCAGAGTAATTTTAATACTTTTCAAAGCAGTTTCGTTACCCGGCCATTCGTCCTTTCGAAATATCACTCCATTTCCAGGATGTTTGAAATGCTGAGTAAAAAAAAATTAAGGCAGCTTCGCACTAGTGGCTGAAGGAAGCTGGGCGGCCTTCTTTGTTTCTCTCTATTTTTCTCCTTCTTTCTTTTTCTCTCTATTTTATTCTGCCATTTTCTCTGTTTATTTTTATTTATTTCTTTCTCTCTATATATATTTCTTTCTATTTCTCACTCCTTCTTTCTTCCCTTTCTCTCTATTTGTCCTTTTTCTTTCTATGCTCTGCTGGCGTGCCTGGATAGCCGAGTGGTTACAGTGCTCGCCTTCAGGTTGTGGGTATGTGGGTTCGAAACCCACCTCGTCAAGAAATTTTTTTTGCCAAGAATTTCTTTTTCTCTTTCTTTCTGTCTTTCTCTCCTCCTGTACTTGTTCTCTTGCCCATCTAGTTATTGCAGGCCACGAGGGAGAAATCGGCGCATGTGTTCTGGTTGCGAAGCAAAAGAGGATGAAGAGAGCGCGCGTGCCAGTTTATGATGATGATAATTTCTGTTCACGGACTAATGCTCGGCCTAAAAACTGCACCGATGTTAAAACAACTGCAACCATACTTTTTATTTAGCCTACCGAGAAGCAAATATACTGACCAAATTTTGTCACACGTCGCTCTAATGGCAGCATATAGTATTATATGGAAGAGTCGGCTATATATCCAGTAGTATTCTGTGTATGATTGAGCTCTGTTTCTGGCTGTGCTTTTCATTTAGGTGTGCTCTACCACCGCTGGAAGAAATATGACCAGGCAGAGGAGCGCTACCGACGTGCACTGAAGCTCAAGCCTGACCTTAAAAGTGCCCGAGACAACTTGAACATGCTGCTGCAGCAAACGAGGCTGCAGGCTGTTGAAGCAAAACGTTGATCCAAGCATTGAAAGCCACAGTGGTTGAGCAATGAAGGATGCGCGCATTGCTTTGGTCACACGCTGTACATGTTAGTCTCTCGGTTTAGCAAGCATCACATTGAACCTTCTCTACAAATGTAGTCACACAAATGACTAATGAACAGCGAATTTCAAATGATGATGTTTTAACAAGTTACATACATTATCACTTACTGCGTAAAGGATCTCTTATGGATACTGTGAACTTTATACCAGGCAAACTGATATTGAGGCTTCTGGAATAACTTTGATTGTGCACAATTTGAGCTCATTCACAACGTTTTAACTGCTGCAGAAATGAAGCTACATTGCTGGTGGCTAAGCCGAGTGCTAGATGAAAAAGAAAGAAAGAGACATGGTCTGTTTTATTTTTATAGGCCTTCTTCTCCAGTCGAGAACCATTTTGAAATGATCATCACTGGCACTCATTGTGTGATCTTGTCTGGTTGAACTTTTTAAGTTTTACAGCACAAATGGTAGTTTCATCTGATCTTGAGCAGTCGTACAAACACTTGAGCAAGTATACTCTCTTCAAATGAGTCAAATCTGGCTGTGGCCAAGCAGACTGCACCACACCATATCCTGATGGAATTTACCATGCGTTGCTGGTTCTGGAAATACTATGCAGTAGTGCATGCAGGCTGTATATGCTGGTCAAGGCATGGTAATGTGAGTGTCACCACTTGCACATTCTGCACTGCATGAAATGGCTAAGCTCTACATTGACAGAAAATGCAGCCATCATGCAAGAACATGAGTGGCGTTTTGCAGCACTGTTTATTTAAGATAAGGCAAAACATACCTGATATGCTGAGAAAGGATTGAATGTATGACTGAACCCATGGGCCGAGACTGTAGAGAGCACTTTGAGTGCACAGGTAGTTCATCTTAAAGAGCCCTTGTGTAGTTGCAGAACTGCCTGCCAATCAACCAGTGCAACGCACACAGCTGTGAAGCTGAACAAATGTGCTTGCAAAAGAAATGCATGGTGTGCCTATGGAAGCAATATAGCTCTTTGATAAGATGGTTTTTACTTTGACCATATGTTGGATACCATTGTCAAACCCAGTGCAAAGAATCACGTTACATACATTCTGTGCTCTAAATGATCTGAGATAAGGTTCTTACATATAATACTCAGAGCAGAAGTCATTCCCACCCCTTGTAAATTCAATGCATTTTAATGTGTAATAAGGCTCATGGAATCACACGTGGCAAAGGAACTAAGTTAACATTCGACATGTTAAGTTGCTCGAGAGAACCATGTGGTGTCGCTAAAAGTCTGGTCTCTAAAAGTGATATTCATAGAAGTGATATATAAGAGTCACAATTGTGCCGATGTCACATGAACTGCAGTTGGCAAAAATGTAATTGTGCACAATAATTAGCCCTAAGTTAATGCGTTTCATTCTATGAGCGCTGTACAGTCATGGATGAATGAAATGTTAAGAAGACATTACAATGTCGAACAGTTCTGGCATGCGATGGGTTGAGAGCATTATCGCACACTGCTTTCTATCAGGTTGTCAGAGAGAGTTCAGGCGTCACAGTAACCTTGTAGCCAAAATCAGACCTAACATTATATGTGCTGGTGAAAACAAAACTAAAAGGATGTGTTTTAGTCAGCTGTAACTTTTTTGTGTATCAATTGTCTATGACCGTATGTGCTTTTTAAGTTGTCCTGGCTGCATGTGGGGTCTTTTTTTCCTATTTGCGTGCATGTGTGTATTCTATGAGTGTGATGTTGCGGATTATGTGCCATGTGTTCAACTGTTGTAATTCTCTCACTTTTTTTGCGGCTGGGTCTAGTATGTTTGCCTTCTAGAGAACAATATGCGAACATTTTTCACGATCTTGATGCATCAGTTCCGCTAAACCATTAATTAGATGCATGTGCTGCATGAATCTCTTGATATTCTGCTTGTGATTAATGTTGTTCCACTTCTCTTACACATTTGTCCTCAAGCTTGTCTTGTTTGAAACAAAAGGAGAACGAGACCACAGTACAGGCCGTCAAGCTCTTTTTCACAAAAGGGCCGATGTTAGTGTGGCGCTACCATGCCAAGAGTCCCATGACCTTCTCAGTAGTTTGTGGTACAAGAGCATTCTCGATGATTTTCTTCTGAAGTCTCTAAAAGCAATAATGTTGCAAAAGTTTTTGTCCATTCAGGGAGCATATAATGCAGCCAATCTGTGTCATTATGTAGCATTGTCACCTGCAGAAATCAACAATTATTCTTTAATTTTTTATTATCTCGTTGCACCAACTTCTAGCAACTGTGAAAGTAATATGTAAATATTGTAAGAAAAGCACATTATTTAACCATATTCCGTAATGCACCTTTAACTGTGCCTCCTTTAAACCAAGGAGAGACGTGCAAAATGGCAGTGTGCAAAATGGCAGTGTTGTTGATTCTATGCTGTAGGTTACTGCAACGATACAGGCATTTATGTGCTTTAAAGGGCCCCTAAACCACCCAGAGGTTGAAATTTAGTTGTAGTGCGACAGTTGTGCACGAATCTATAACAAACACGTAGCCATGAGAATTTTTCGGAATGGTGTTGTAATAGTGGAGGTACATGCGTTTGATGATCGAAACACTGCCATCGCTCGTTTCACTGCTTCCTTCGCTACCCTCCACTCGTCTGCTGGTCTCCTCTCCCAAAGCCACTTTGCTCTCCTCGCCGAGTGCCCCTTCCAATCTCACGTGACATACCGTCATTGCTGATGCATACTTCGAAACAGCGGGCACTTCCGGTTGCTGCGACTCCGTGAACTCCGTGCTTCTCGGCTAACCGCTGTTGTCGTGCCGGCCCGTGCTCGTACGAATTGTGCCGCTATGGACCCTGTGTTGCGCGCATGCCTTCAAAGGATCGCCAACATGATGAACCCGTACGGTGACACGTGTCGCGTCTTTTCGTTTTTCCAGTCGGCGCTTTTGCAGCCAAGCACTGATGCGTAAAAGCCATTGCAAAGCACTTGTCGGATTCAGTCCGTGCAGCTTATCAGACCGCGAGGCATGACTGTGCTGGTATGCTAGCGATTTGGCAGTTGCCGATTCACAAGCGTGCACACGCGGGCAACACGACGAAGAACAGCAAGGAGCGCGGGTAGCTGCTTTGCAGACTAATCGGAAGTCGTAGGTTCTTGTTCGACCAATCACAGCATCGCCTGCATACTGCATCACAGATTCAACACAGTGACGTCACACACGTCACTAGCCAGACCAGAAGGGTCCAGAGAGGAGAAGAAATTGTTTCTCGGAACTTGTGGCGCGCCCGCGGCTTGTAGCGCTGCCATGTGTGGCATTGTTGATCGTGACGTCATTCTGCACGCGATGCCCGTGTTTAATTGAAATGTTTGAAAAAATATCAGAGGTGGTTTAGGGGCCCTTCAAAGGGCCAGTAAACAGGCTCTTGCTTTTCTTTTTTACATCTCCCAAACAAGCTCGCCAATTCATGCAGACAGCTGTGGCGATCACATTTTATGAATAGCACAGTGTTGCATGCTGCACAAGACACTCCATTTCAAAAATGCATCACCTCAATTATGAATGAAACACCTCGTTCATGAATCACCAGCTGGCCCAATTGTCCACTTTGATTCAAAAGACAATTCCTGCATCCCTCCCCAGTGCCTGTCCAATCCTCCTCATACGCACAGTGATGTAATCTTGCCATGGGCAACATTACATTGCACTCGCTTCATCGATTAGTCCTCTGCACAATGAGACTGCGCCTTGGCCCTCCTGTGATGCGGTTTTGTCCACACATTTACCGCGCTTCTTCACCGCGCCGCTAAGGTGACCCTAGCGCCGTTCCGACACAAGTGACACGTGGAGGAAGCCTTGCTCGGTCGTTGCCTCCATGCTGAGTTACGTTGCCGAAATGGGCGTAGTCACGACAGCGGGCTACACCTACTCTCTTGGCTGCCGAGAAGGGTGCACAGGCCGAGCGAGAAACCAAAACCAGCCAAAGTGGGTTGTTCTATACCCTGTAACTTCATTACTACAGCACCTAATCGCAGAATTCTTGCAGCAGCATGTTCACATCGTACAAATGCGTAGTTATCGCTTCATCACCCATTTTGGACCCCTGGGTTGTTTACTCGCCCTTTAAAAAAAGGGATAGTCAAGTTGAGCTGGTTTGGTAAGCCATGTTTCTGTAATACGAAAATGAGCAGTGTTATTGTGATTAGAGGTTTATGTTTTATAGAAAGCTTAGGCAAGTGGGTATGGGTTCATCTTCAAAAAAGCACTTTGAGCAAGGGCATGTGTTCTATCTTATTTTTTTGCTTTCGCCTATTCAGAGTTGAATCAGAGTGGAGGCTTGGCAGGCCAGAAAACATACAAGACAAACTACAGATGCCACATTCAAGTCCCCACATTTCGATCCCTGGTGTCAGGATTTCTGTCAGCCTCTGATCAGGATTTGATGTGCAATAAGTATATCTCATTATAGTGAAACCAAAGGTGGAACTTAGCAAGCTTTCATAACTTGCATACACAAAAACAACAAAAAAAGTGATCCATTATTTTGGCTCACCACAGTATGTGCACAGAGGACAAGTAACCTGGCCAGACTTGTGCTTGTATAAACTTAGCTTCGGTACATGGCAGCACAGCCTCATAATGGATACTTCCAGTTTACATGTTTGACAGAATTCTCTCTGCCAGGGGTATAATAGGTGATGATATTCAGTGGAGCTAGTGAACACCGAGTCTGCAAATGGTTCAATGACGGCATGCCTATGAAACAGAGAAGCCACGTCTTAAGCATATAAAGTAAACTATGGTGAAATAGGTCCACTTATAGACATCTTCGCTGAAGAATCGGTTATTTCATTTACGAACTATCCTTTATGGCATGGCAACCAAACTAAGTGGACTCTTCTCAAGTGCACGGGCACTAGTGCATGAAACACCGTTATCACATGCAAGTCGGCACCAGCAAAAATTCGGAACAGAGAGAGAGCAAAATAATTGATGTGTTTAACCCCTGTAGTGCAAGCACCAGAGTCGTAAATTCGGCCACAGAAACTTGTATGAAATCTGGTAGTCAAACATAATAAGACCAGTCAGGAGTCTGGCTAAAAGTACCAGCATCTGACTTTTCGTCACACTGTGATGCATCCATCGCTTTAAGGTTGTTCTTGACACTAACAAATGTAACCAAGTCTTTCACTTCGTCGTTTTGATTAAAGAGGTACTTGCGCTCGTATAATTGCACCAAACATGATTCGTGCCACAACTCTAGAGAGCACTGATGCGAAGAAAAAAAAATGTGATTCCTGCAATGCTCAAATGCTGCTTTTAAAGTTTGAATAGTTGCAATAAGTTTTTCCTTCTTTACATGCAACACGTTTTTTTTTCTCTCCTTTTACCATGTAAGTGATCGTGCTCTTTTCTTGTCTGCTATGTTCTGTTTTCCTAAAAAGAAGACAGTGTAGTGTATTAGGAGGCACTGACGTATCTATAGAACTCATCTGCATGCCCTTCACTACAGCATTTACACTAGCATATGTATTGGGCGTCATGTTTAAATCCACGCTTCTGTTAGTGAACTGTGTCATGCACTGCATAGTTGCCTTTAAATTTTAGCACCTTATTTTTGCACGTATTCATAAGATCAGCATTTCGTCATCTTTAGTTGTGTGCCACATGTTCCAGTGCTGCATGATCAATCTGTCTGTTGTACAGCTGTAATATCGAAATGTTCGCCAGTCTTTCTGCGTGATCCTCGTGTGAAAAGTTGGAAATATTTTGTAAGAAAATTTTTTAAGAGTCCAGTAGCAATAGGAGGTTGTTTGATGTTCTTCCAGTGTGGAGATACTGATAAGTCCTGCGACATTTAATGTTAGATTCTTGCACATATCACCGTGATTAATGTCACAATGCACAATCAGAAAACTTTCACATATCACTGTTGATGTTTTCCCTCTGTTGCCTACCTCGACCGTGTGTGTGCTCAAAACAATGTACGTGTTGCACCTCGTTAAAATGGTAGATGTGTGTTAAAGCACAGCAGTGTTCGGAACGTTTCCTCCCGAATAAAATATTCGTGTAACAAAACATGCAAGGGTCTCGCTTACTGGTCCATTCGTCGGCACGACGCCGTTACATCTACGACATGCCTACGAATATGTTCGTAAAGCACAAACAGTAGTTTGCAAATCATTCAAATGAGAACGAGCGCCCGGCGCGAAGTTATTTCGTCTGCTGCTCGCGGCCAAAACTCTCGACTGGTTTGTTTGCTAATGAGCAGTCTGCCAACAATGGAAAAGAAGCGCGCATTGACTTCTTGCGTTAATCGGTCGAAGGAAGCGAAGCGCTGGGGTTAAACCCATGGTTGCACAGTTGAAAACTTTGTTTCAGTCTTACTTTAAGTACGGTGAAGGTAGTTCGTGAATCGGCAAAGCGGCATTGTCAATGACATTGTACTGAAGCATCAGTGGTGCGGAACGGCATCATGAACTCTCTCTTCGAACGCTTGCTGAACTTCCTTCAGCGTCGACTGCCTTGTAAGTCGCCGTCAAGCAGGTATTGTGTATGCATGAACCGCGAGAGAATACCGATCACACGCTGAAGCTCTTGCAGCTTTGAGCGAGCTCTCGAGAAGCTACATGAGGCGAGGTACTGCTGAGGCATTTTCAAAACTGGCTGAAACTGAAACCACTGAAACGCCAAGATCAAAATGCGTGCCACCATCTGCTGGTGTCCTGTGATAACATATTTCTGCTTTCTTTCCATTGATGCTGTAAATGCATGGAAACCCACCAGAGCTTCCGAAAGATGCACACGTGTCTAGGGTGAATATCCTGTCATCTCATCGCGATTTATTGAGTAGTTCCTGCACTTTTCCTGCGGCAGAGACACCATCTGTCCTCGGGAAGCCAGCTCAGGATTCAAAAAGCGAAACGCTGCTACCTCTGTTATCACACAAATTTTCCATTTTGATTTCAGGGAGTGGCGCGCCGTTCACGGTCACGAACTAGCGGTGTGCCACCCCTGGCCGTGCCTGTGCGAGCGCTTGATCCGTGCAGTGATATGGGTTCTGATACGCCGGTTGCCTGGCGGTCGCGCAGTGCTGTGCTCTGCAAATGAATAGAGAGTTTTAGTGCTGGGGACCCCAAGCCACCTGCGTACGCACGCTCTTGCGTTCCTTTGTACTCCCAGCCGCATCCACGGAGAATACAAAAGAGCGCAAGGGCTCTTTTTGTACGCATGCAGGTGGCTTGGGGTCCCCGGCACTAAAACTCTCTAAATGTTCGGAGATGCGAGCTGAACATCTGTTTTCTTTGAAAAAACACCTCGTAAATATTTTTTACAATAAACCATTGGTCCCTTGCAGTGGCGTAGCCAGGAATTTTGTTCGGGGGGGGGGGGGGGGGGGGGCTCACGTTGCAGCGCGACCTCCTCATTGCATTTTTAGAACGACTAAGTATATGAATAACATTTATTTATTTATTTATTTATTTATTTATTTATTTATTTATTTATTTATTATATCCTCAAAGGTCCTGTATGGGACTTTACATGAGGGGTGGGCGTCATAAAATGGCGGTATCGATGAAGGTGTATGTTAGGATGTGGTTGATTTTGTTTCCTGGATGGCATTATTGAAGCGCGCAAAATCGCGGATGACTGCTGTTTCGTTCGGAAGGTCATTCCAGTCCCGGGCGTAGGGATGGTCGATTAAAATTTTTAATCGATTAATCGTTAATCGTTAATCGATTTAGCCTTTAATCGATTAATTGCTTTCAGTGGAATGTTTTAATCGATTAATCGATTAATCGACATTTTTATGGGTGCTTTAAAACCGATATCTCTTTGTTTGAGAGGCATCGTTCGTGTTCGATATGGACACAAATCTTTTATCAGACGCGCTGAGATCGAAAATTCCCACTTTCGAAAGTGTCGACGAAGGGCCCCTGGTGTACAGTGCACGAAAATTCCCACTTTCGCACACTGGACACAAGGGGCCCGTCGTCTTTGGTTGATGTCGCGGATTCAAGCATCTGTGGCCGTCATCGCTGGACTATTCGGCAGCAGGTCGTATTTTCTCGAAGCCTGCCTACTCGAGCTCATCGAAACCGGAGACGCGTTCGGGGACCACACTGGTTGGAAAGTCGCAGCTGAAACATGCAGTGTGGCGGAGGGTGAGGGAATCCCGAGAAAGGTAAAAGAGAGACAAGGAGGAAGAGGAATTAAATAAGACGCTCGCTCTCGTAAGCACGGCATCTTTTCTCGGTTTGTCGGTTAGATATTGTGGAAGCCCTACATAATACTATAATTGCGGACTGACGCGATCTTTTCCTTGAGGTCACCCATGCAGAGATTACACAGAAGCATACTGGCCTCAAACAGACCATCGGTACAAGCAACTGCGGGAAATAAAGTGACATGAGTTTCTGCCTCCCGGCTAGAATAAACAGCAGCTGCGCCAGTATACTCCGCAGGTTTCATCTGATCGTTGCGTTAACACGGCGCCACTCGAACCTTTTCAATCGTGCGTACAGCCTGAACTGTGAGCGCTATCTCATGTTTCAGACATTACAACATAAATTTCGCGACTGTCCTTCTTTCTTGTCACAGCAGAAGACGGGGGCCTCTAGCTGAAAGCTGTATTTCTCCATAAATATGCGACCATACAGTGTTACTAAATGCTACAAGGTCACTTCTTCAATAGTAATGCACTGGATGCTAGACGTTCGGTAAACCGACGCGTAAAGTTACATAAATTACATAAAGGGTGTATAAAACCCTTTTCACAATTCGCGAGTGCGCATTCCTGCGCTACACTTTCTCTCAACTAATGGCAGCAACTTTCGTGCTCCAAGTGGAGACGAGGTCGTAGTTGCACGCGGGCTCTCTATTATGCCTGTTCGAGTCAAGAGAGCCGAGTCTACATTTTCCGTGTCCCAGCGCAAGCAAACCGCGCTGGAACACTCTGTTTGAAGAAGCCACTAGCTGCCATTATTGGGCTAACTGCATCGCAAGAAAGCTAGCTGAACAATTATGAAAATGGTGTAAGCCCTATAAGACGGACAGTTGGGCTAGTTGGTATACAGCTTAATAAAAAATGGTTACTAGCGTCCTTGTCTTCTTTACGCTGGCAAACGTGTCTTATCATGTATATACGGAATACCTAATCCTCTCCCCATCATCGTACTTCATCACTCTTTTTCCCCCGTTGCGTTTTCCTCGGTGCAGAGTAGAAGGCAGGGGCGTACTAACTCAGCCCCCCTCTCTGCCTTGTAATATATTTTCTCTCTCTCTTTCATTAATAAACAATATTTTATTTGCTAAAGAGTAAAACAGAACACTAAGAACCAGTTAGGAAATGAGCAGCGCATATTACAATGCCGCACTTACACAAGAAACGAGTAAAATCTGAGGGTTGAATAAAATACAAAGAAAGTTGCGATTGACACTACAGGCGACGAAAACTACTCGTTTATCAAATGCAAGGAGAGATGCGTTTATGCGGCAACACGATGAAACAGCGCCGCGAAAAGCGAAGACGAACAAAATAACAAACAAGACGATGCGCTGGCACATGTGAAATTTACAGAAAAGAATAAACTTCTGTGGTGAAAGTTGGCGAATCGCCGTGCTGCTAACTTTCTCAACAGTCCCCTTTTGTTTTGTTTCATGGGGTTGCTGCTCCGAACCACATGCATTTTTCTACTGAGCGAAGAAATATCAGTTGCCCGAGATGCTCGGGCGACAATCGACACATCCTTTGGGTCGCCACACATCCAGCATACAAAAAAAGGCGCTCGCATGCTACTGACGTAGCAGGAATTGGCAAATACTCCATTGCAACGTCAAAGACATGATCTAGGCCAGTTCGCATGCTGTGCCAAGTCTCAGGTGAATTCGGATTGGTGCAGCGATCGACTACAGGGTTACTATAGTATGTCTTGAACTGAGAAGGCATTTGGTTCATCGGATCGTCCTGCAGTGCAACTGGTGCAACGCAGTTGCGTAGAATTGCGCGTGGTGCGAGCAGCAGTATAGTGTGTGAGCCGGAGAGAAGCGGGCAAGTTAATTTCTGCCTCGATGGGGTGGAGCCGCCTCCTGCCCAGGCTTGAAGCATTGGGGAGTGCTTAGAGTGGGACGCCGTACGCGACGGAGATCAGGGCGACATCATATCTTTCTCTATGGGGTATGGCCGCCGCCAGCTCCGGGCTCGTTCTGCTAGCGCAGGAATATGCGCTGTAGTGAAATCAGTGAAAGAGAGACGATGTGCACGGCATCTGCGTCTCAGGATAGCGCGCCTCGCAGTCATGCGCTCCGGCCAAGGGGCGAGGTTGCAGGGCGGGATTGGGGGGTGCCGTAATCGATTAATCGAATAGTTTTAATCGATTAATTCGATTAATCGAGCGGCGGAAATCGATGACGATTAATCGATTAATTGTGGACATTTAATCGATTAATCGATTAATCGTTCATCGATTTTACCATCCCTACCCGGGCGGTGCGCAAGAAGAAGGACTGCTGAAATGAGGTGGTGTGGGCACGTGACGGAATCATAGCATTTGGATGACTTGTGCGATGACCTCGAAGGACCGGCTGGATGAGGCGGTTGTCACGCGGGGTTGAATAAAAGAATCTGTGAAAAAGGCAGATACGTGCAATACGACGACGAAGAGCGAGGGTAGAAAGATTTAACTGGGATTTGAGGGCGGAGACGCTCGAGTAGCGGGAATAATCTGAAACAATGAATCTGGTTGCTCGGTTCTGTACTGACTCAAGTATTTGGATATGATTAGTTTGGTGGGGGTCAAAGACAGCAGATGCATACTCAAGTTTTGGTCTGACAATGATTTTATAAGCGAGTAGTTTAACGGAAGGTGGTGCCAAGGAAATGTTACGGCGTATGTACCCGAGAGCGCGGTTAGCGGAGTGAATTATGTGATTTATATGGTCGCCCCAAGATAGGTCACTCGAAAGATGGACACCCAGGTATTTAATCGAGTCAGTAGCAGCTATATGACAGTTGTTGATTGTGTAAGTAGCCGGCGTGTGGTTTCGGCGATGATGGAAATAAATTAGTAATGTGTTTTTCGCATTAAGGGACATCAACCAGGTGGTACACCACTGCTGAATGCGTGAGAGGTCATGCTGTAGAGAGGAGACGTCGGTGGGGTTATTTATAGGGCGGTAGAGGACACAATCATCAGCAAAAAGACGGATGTTAGAAACAACGGAAAGCGGAATATCGTTAATGTATATTAGGAATAAAAGAGGCCCTAGGACGCTGCCCTAGGGCACGCTGGACAAGACATGGGAGAGGTCGGAGGAGCGATCATTAACATGCACGAATTGTTTACGGTTTGCTAGGAATGCTTTAATCCAGTTAAAAACATGCCGATGAAGGTTTAGACGCGAGGTTTTTAGAAGGAGACGGGAGTGGGGTACCTTATCGAAGGCTTTCTCAAAATCTAAGAACAGTGTGTCAATTGGGATGTTACGGTCCATATGAAGGTGAATGTCGTGCAGGAATAATGTTAGTTGGGTCTCGCATGAGTGATCTTTACGAAAGCCATGTTGGTTTGGGTGAAAGAAGTTTACGGATGATAAAAATGTAGCAACATGAGAAAACATGACGTGTTCCATGATTTTTGAACAAACACTAGTGAGCGAGATTAGTCGCTAATTACCTGCTAATGAGCGGTCACCTTTCTTGAAGACCGGAATGACCTTCCTAACTGTCCAGTCTAATGGGACTTCACCTGTGTCGAGTGACTACTGAAAAATGATTGACAATATGGAACTGCATACATATTTAGTATTTTTCAGAATTTTGGCGTTTATGCCATCTATACCGCATGACGAAGAGTTCTTTAACTGGTTAATAACTTTTACAATTCCCTCTGAATTGAATTCAATCTTTGGCATTGGCGGAAAAGCAAAATGCGGAAAATCAGGAAGTTCGTTGTTAGGTTCGTTAGTAAAGACGCAACAAAATGCAGAGTTGACGGATGGAACGTCGCAATCGGCAACGGGGGATCCAGAAGTGTCACAAAGAGAGACTGTGGTTTTGTCGTCCGGTTTCATAATTTCCCAAAAGCGGCGTGGGTATGCACATGTACTACCATGTACATACATTGTCACTGGTATTACCATTAACATGTATTACCAGTGACAGTTTGTATTAGATGCTGCAGATCACTTCTTGAATGCTTCCCTCTGTTAAGAACGAATAAGAAATGTGTTTTTTTCGTAAAAATATTATGTTGGCATGCCCGCAAAATATTTCCAGGAATAACTGTCTTCAATCTTTTCAGTATTTTTTGTGTGTGTGTAACAGGTACGGCAATCTCGTAAACTTCGGAACTGCATCAGTTTTGAACTGAAGAAGCGCCTGATAACAAAACAAAAATGAAGTTACAAAATAACCAGGACGAGATCAAATATTTTAATGCAGATTGTTTACGCAAAATGTTCATCTTTTTGCACAAATTATGCGGCCAGGGAAAAGCAAGAATGGGAATGTACACCTCGAATACGGGCAAAACAGTCACAGGAAACAGTGCGCAGTATGCTTAAGCAAAACTTCACAAATGTACATTTAAATATGCAATCAGTAAACGGAACTAAGCAATGATCCCTATACATAATGCCCAACTGATATGTCCTTGGGCCAAGCTGCTGTCTCGGACGCACCATGTGGACAGAACTATAAAGGAAGAGCGCAGAAATAACGAAACTATTTCAAAACTGTTTTAAAAGTGCGAACCACTATTGTGCACTCAATATAAAAGGAAGGTTGCCGCTTCTAATTCAGAAAGCAATGAAGAACAAAAACGACAAATGAAAGTAACAAACAATGCTGCTGGTACGGCTTCCCAATAGCTGAGTTTGTTTGGTAACGCCGCGTATGCCGACCTCTCAGTGAACAAGGTCAAGCTGTCGATTCGCTGTTAACGTCCACCTGATGCCCGTATTCGTATGTTTATATTAGGTCACAGTGTTAACTGCTAAAAGGTACAAAATCCTCACGGCTTTAAAAGGTGGTGAACAATAATATTGCGTCAGAATTACGGGCTCATTGACCTGAGCTCCGGAACAGCAGTGTCTTTTCCTTTCGTTGGCGCTGATTTTTGTCCTGCTCGGTATCGAAGGGCAACGTTGACCCGGCGAGGAAGCTTAGCGAAACGGTCAATGACTTCCGACACGCTGATGTCGACATTCCTGTGGGCGTACAGAAGTGCCCGGCCAACCATGCGTTCCTCAGACATCGTGGAGCGCAAGTAGTTCTTAAGTAACCTCATGCTTGAAAACGTTCTCTGCGCTGGCAGTGGTCACTGGAAGGGTGACTAGAATCCGGAGTAGCTTGTACACATTCGGATAGAACCTGCTGTCGCAATGAGAGAGGGCATCGGTTCCTGTACTGGGGCGATGGCTTGCTGTTGTTCGCCCACTTTGTCCACCATATAGTCGCAGTTCTCCAAAACCAGCCCTCGTTTCGACGTCATGCGGAAAAACTGTCAGATTTTCTTCTCCTTTCTCCCGATCATCTTGCATTGGTGGTATTGCGGATGATACAATTAATGAAAAGTCCTTTAGAAGTTCCCTGTGCTTTTCGAACCGTTGGTTTAACTGGGCTAGTACGTGGTTCATGAACGGAATGAACAGGGCTCTGCGAAAATAGTCTTCCGCGCTTTCGAATGCATTGCTCCCAAGGTTTTGCTTCCGGACACCGGCTCGACGGCTGGTGATCTCCATATTCAGTTTTTCTGCCAATGCCTGCACTTTTGCAAAAATTTTGAGAAAGAAGCATTCGTGTTCTTGCGGTCACTTTCAATTGTCTGCTGTACCACTTCTATGTCGTCAATGGCAGCGCTCATGTCGATACTCCTCGTCTGCAGCTTCTTTGACAGTGGCAAAGTCAGTGCTAACACGTGCTCCGTCACATGCAGGCTTACAAGGAACGCTGGTGAAAAGAGTGCCAACATTAGACTGTTCACCTGCACTAGACTTTCGCCATTTCCGTTAAACTTAATCTCCTCTAGTGCTGCGATCAACGGCTCAAAGAGGCTCACAAATGAAAGCACTGCATCGTGCTTCTCGGCCCAGCGCGTTTCGCATAGTCCCAAAAGGCGCCGCCTTGTAGACTCAAGACTGCTCAAACTTATCATTTTTCGCAAAACGTGTGAGCGGCTAGAAGATTTACGGAAAAAGACTGACGTCGCCTTCAGAGTCCCAAAACAGTTTCGAATGTCTGTGTTGGAGCATGCCGCACACACAACTAGATTAAGGGAGTGACACGCGCAGTGAGTACATAGAGTGCGGCTGGATATTTCTTACGAACAGCAGCTTGAACACCATTCGTTTTGCCGGCCATCGAACTTGCACCATCGTAGTCTTGACCACGCAGATGCTGCATGTTAATTCCCATTTCTATAAGGAGCCTTATGATGGTGTCGGCGAGGGCCCGGCCATTTGGTCGTGAATTGGCACAAAGCATAAGAACAGTTCTTCGATTCCGTTCGCATCCTTATTAAGGTACCTTGCACAAACAGTAAGCTGCTCGATACCAGCAACACTCGTCGTTTCATCAGCAAGTGCGGAAAAGCAGCCTGCGGCGTTTACTTTTGCGACTAGGCTTTCCTTTATGATTGCAGCAGAGATTTCTATAATGTGGTTTTGTACATCTGGACTAAAATATGAGGCCTTATTTGGGCAACTTACCAAATGCTTTTTTATATCTGTGTCGCCACAATCCGCGCGCATGCGAAGCAGCGCTCTGATGTTGCCTGTATTTGTAGAGGAGGCTGTGCTTGAATCCATGGGACCACTGTCTCCATGTCCACGGAGAGCCACACCTTGCAGCCCGCAAAAGAGAACTGTCTCACCAATAGGCTGTAACTTCCTTCGGGTCTCTCTTATTTGAATTTGCCTGTCATTGTCCAGTTGATCAACAACACTGGGCACACATCCTGAGAAGGTTTGAAGAAAACTATCGGCTACCAGATGAGCGTCAGTGTGATATTTAGTGAATTCACGTGCACCGAAGACTTCGAGGGCGTGCTTCCACTTTTGAAATGGCCTTTGAAATGGCCTTAGAAATGGCCTTTTGAGGGCCTTAGTGCGCGCATGTTGGCCCTTGCCAATCTCACTTCTGCTAAAAAGGACACACACTCGGCAAAATAACGCACCCTCTTGAAGCGCTGAGTAGCTAAGCCATCGGTATCTGTCCAGCCAAGCCACGTAAACCTTCGTTTCTGCTTAAAATCGTTCATAGACTTAAACATATAGCATGGCGGAGGAATCCAAAGAGAAGCTAGCAATTGATGCTTTGTGTCATCATCCACCTTTGAGCCATCTGTGTACAGCCCGATATCAAACTTGCTTCTGCTAACATTTTGAGGGTCAGAAAAAGATAAATAATCAAATAAATGATAATCAGGCTGAAGCCCAACAAATCCCACCACCCGGGTGACGCCGCTGGTTGTTCGTGTATGAGAGCACGAAAAATTTCGGGGGGGGGGGGCTCTTCAGCCCCCCCCCCCCCCCCCTGGCTACGCCCCTGGTCCCTTGGTACTGCTTATGACCATTGGTCATAAGCAGTACCAAGGGACCAGGGGCGTGAATACTGCTTATGACCATTGGTCATAAGCAGTATTCACGGTAAAGACCGGCTATATATAGTCGATAGACGTATCTGACGATGATATCGGCCGAGTCGCCGATTCATCTATGGCTGGAATGGGGCGTTCCGGTGTTGTTGCTGCGTATCTCGAATTACACGGACTGTTTATTTGGGCTCGTGTTCAACTGGCAAGGTAGCTAAATTGCCATCTACGTCGCCTCAAGATGCCGCCCAGCAAACGCCTTCTCCCGCCACATATGTCCCGGTGCCCCTCGTATCCGCGATCCACCTATCTTCACTGGCGCCGATGACGACGCAGATTCACGCTGATTCAAGCAAGTCCTAGCAGGCGAACTGAACATATGCGTGAGCACCAAACTTCTTAGCTTAATTCCGTCGACTGTACATGCAAAGATAAAGCGTGTAAAGGTGTTTGCTACTCATAAGCACCAGGGCCAACCGCCTGAGCATGGGGTTTAACGTCCCAAAACCACGATACGATTATGAGAGACGCCGTAGGGCATGGCTCCGGAAATTTCGACCACCTAAATCTAAGTACACGGGCCTCAAACGTTTTCGCCTCCATCGGAAATGCAGCCGCCGCAGCCGGGATTCGATCCCGCGACATTCGGGCCAGCAGTCGAGCGCCATAACCACTAGACCACCGTGGCGGGGCCAGCATGGCACAGACTGCTGTACAGCTCGGACGGCAAAAAGAGGGAGAGCTATGGAGATGTGTACTGAAGAGAAATTTGGCGCCCAAAATACGGTGACGGCAGGTTTTTGCCGTCACCGTCATGTTACGTGTGAAGGCCGAGCGACAGCATCGCCGCGCGCATCGTGTGTTCTAGAGATGAAACGAGGCCCTCTCCGCCGCGCGAAGAGCGTGCGATTCGCCTCGTGCGCCAGCGCACCAGCGGCGCAGCGAACGGCGCTCCGGACTCGGCTTTTGTCGTCTGCTATCCTCTGGCTAGAACAGCAGCATTTTCGTTATAGTTCGCTCGCGTCGCACGGCGCTCCTGGACTACTAGCTGTATTTTCTTCTAGTGATAGTTCTATAGATGGCTGCCAACATTACAGGGGGAGGTCAAGAAACCTTTGCATTTAACGTATCTTCTGTACGTATGCCCACAGCCGCGATCGCTGTCAGGCCGGATCATGCCCCCGAGTTAGTAGCGTAACTCACTGGGTTGGGTAGCGTTTAAATATTTTACGTGAAAGCGCGAACATCTCGCCAAGCGAGTTAACGAGAGTCTGCGCTGCTTTGGAAGCGAAGGGCGAGCAATTTTACGGCTTATTCGCAGAGGTTAGCGTTGTGTAAAGAGACTTGAACGAAAATTCACACTTCACTCTCAGTTGTAGACACAAAACATTTAACGACAAAATAAAATTGATAGGTTCACCGACCAGATCGTTATTGCGTACAAATTTACACGTATACAATCGGCGTCGAATGAAATGTCAGCAATGGTGCGCGTGGTACAGTTCGCACCGTTGTGATACGCTCATGCGGTTGGCCGGTCGTGAGTCACATTAATGCTTTCGATCGCGCAGTGCTGCCTTATCGGCTGTGCGCGCCTGTCAGTGGTGATGACATTACGGCGCGCACTATACAGTTTCTAATGACTGGGCAACGCGCTCCGCTGTTCGTGTTTGATTTGACACCGACGTACAGCGTGGTAAACAGTAGGAAAAATCGGCAAAAGTGGCCAGGAAGAGGAGAAAGAGCGCTCTTTCCCACGTTATTTTGGCCCCTTTGGCTGATTATTGCTATTTATTTACCACGCTGCAACAAGATTGAATATATTAAGACTAAAGCCTTAGATTCCTCATCAAACGCAGAAATCGACCGTCGGGGGCGTCAACGAGAGTGGTATTATGACGTCATCACATGACATCGTCGCTGTGCCCCCGTGATCGGCCCTCCTATCACTGGGGCAGTGCAAAAGCAGGTAAGGTGTACAAAGCTTGTGATGCCTCCGATCCTGGAGGCAGTGCAAAACCATTAGGTCCAGAAAGCTTTCGGAGGGGGGCGAAGGAGGAACAATACATCGACTGATGAAAAAGAAGAAGATGGTCGATCATAATGGGCCCTGTGAGCTTTTTTTTTTTAGTACAATGATCGCATCACGCCCTATCAGGAGTCGATCGTTGAGAGTGATTTAGACCATTTAATTGCAAATACTTCTTATTACGACTTTCCGATGCGAAAGCTTTATCTGCGTTAGTACGAATATACCGATTCCGTTCAGCAAACTTTTAGACGACCATGAACGAGTCAGAAAACGTCGGTTTATTAACGTAGGGGTTGAAATATGTTGCATAAAAGAACTCCGAACAACCTGTCAATATTTCACATCACCGTCGTGCATCCCCCTTTGAATCGTGCTCTCGACTTTTTCATTTCTTTATTTTAATATTGAGTACTTCGCGCTTACACAGGCAGCTGTTGAAAACTTATATCTAATCAAAGGTTACTGCCTGTAGCGATCACTTAATTTATTTAAATGACATCACACGTCCTTTGTCATGCGCTTAAAACTCCGAACAACGGAACTGAACCGACGGGAAAAGGCTTGGCAACCGAACACGCGCAGCACGCGGTGTACGTATATTGCGCTTTAACGCAGACACGGAAGCCGAAGCCCGAACGCTGGAATCGGTGATCCAAAACGGGCCGTAAAGTCATTTTGAGTGCGACACTGGCCATGTAACAGCCAGGAAAAGAAATCCTCGCCATACATGCAGATGTACACACTGATGGCTAGCAGACGACACCAGGAGCAATCGACACTGAACGTGCTACTGACGGCAACTGGATTTCGCAAGGCATTCCGCTTCACCATTCAGTACAAATTCTTTTATGTACTTGCCCACTAATGTTGCCCACCAAAGGGGGGGGGGGTTAGTTCAGTGCTTCAACCCCCCCCCCCCCCAATAGAAGTTTCTGGCAAGGTCCATGCAGCGCGCACATATGCATGAGCTGCTGCATATATTGATCACACGGGCATTGTATAAGGAAGGCTGTGGCCGTATGTCAGGCAACGGAAAAGAACAATAGCTTGTTTCGAATATTCTGAGCTGTCTCCCTGCTGTGTTGCAGTAATAAAAAAAAAGAGGCCAGACTGACAACCCGCGAAAACCGAAAATTACGTCTTTTTTTCGAAGAGCCACGGAGCATGAAGTGTGCACGCTTTCACTTATATGAGTGAATGCAACACACTTATAGAGTCAGTAAGGAAAATCCGACCTCAAACCATCCGTCAGCAGAACCCTTGAATGTACGCGTTGGACTTTTGGTGAGGAGGACACTGGGGCCGGGGGAAGGTTAGGCAGGGTGCAAAGGTGCTACCCCCCGCCCCCGGGCCCCGTCTCTATGGTTGATCTACTTTCCTGGCACTTGGAAACGACAGGAAGGCCACACTGAAATCCATTTCTGCACCATGTAGGTGTTACATCCATACAAGAACAGGATGGGGACGGCTTCTATGTTCGCTTGTCCGGCGACCTGGAGCCGGAGCCGACGGCGCAAACTTCCGGCCGCCCAACCGACGCCGCTGGGAGGCTCACCGTCAGGACAGCGCCGCCAAAGCCTCCGCGCTTCCGAACTGTGAACCCCATGCAGACGGCCTTTCCGTCCAACTGGAGTACGGCACGCGGCCGGCCAGACTACGCACTCAGGTAGGCTGTGTGCGCGAGGTATATTTGATAGGTTGGCAAAAAATGTGGAGCTCACTCAGACTCACTCATAAAATATATTTTGCCCTTAGAGCTCACTCGGATTCAGACTCGCTGAAAGTTTTCTCAGCCGGACTCACTCGGACTCAAACTCACAAAATTATTACTCACTCGGACTCGCTCAGACTCACGGCTCTGTCTGAGTCGGAGTGAGTCGACTCATGAGTCTGTCAGCGTATAATTGGTTTTATCGACTATGGTGTCAATGCTCTTTCGCACCAATAACTCGCATAATTGGCGCTCTACTTGGCGCCTTTTGATTTCGTACCTTCAACTACGAGTTATCAGTAGTTGCAATCCAGTAAGGACATTTTTATTGAACGAGATGACTCAGACAAAATATTTTTAACAAGAACTTCCTGTGAAAGAGTTTTCGGGGGCAGTTCATGGCACCCCCCACCTCTGCAACTCGCGCCTCTGATCAGCAAATATTGAGCTGGCCTATGAACTTAGGTCTTTGAAGTATGTGTGAGTCGACGGGACTATAAACGTCAGCCGACATAAGGCTGATAGTAATGCTGAAGTGGTGTAGACAGAACGATAGGTCGGCAAAAAGGTGAGGAGCTCACTCAGACTCACTCAAGAAATATATTTTGTGCTTAGAGCTCACTCGGACTCAAGACTCACCAAAGCTTTCCTCAACTGGACTCACTCAAACTCAGACTCACTAAAAATTTTTTCAACCGGACTCACTCGGACTCAAGCTCACCAAAATATTACTCACCCGGACTCACTCAGACTCAGATTCACGGCTCGATCTGAGTCTGAATGAGTCGACTCATGAGTGAGTTTGCCGACCTATGGATCATGACACTGCTTTGAACTGGTATAGTAAACATCACCATACTCATATAGTACCAGTCGTCTAGGACACGGATTAAGCGATTAACCAATCCCTCTTTCAGCTGTCTCACGGGAACGTTTCCGAGGAGCCCACCCCTTCTATTTGCGGGCGCATCTTCTTTACGTGTGAAATAATTCAACGTTATCTCGTCTATACGTACTGGACCACTGAGCATGCGAAAATAATGATGCTTGCAAACTGGCCTCGCACCCGAGTTAATTACAAAACGAGCGGCACAGTATCTCAAGTATAAATGTGCTGAAGCGCTGAGCTTCTTAAGGCCCTTATGTTTCAAGGTCGTGTGAGGTCCAAAAAAGAAGTGAGCGCGCCAGCTGTGCGTTCATTTTCTTTGCAGCGTTCGTCTGAGTAAAAACGTAATAAAAACTCACAGTTTCGTCTCAAGAGTGAAACAGTGAATGCGCTAGCAACAAATTGGAGTGTTATACGAAGTGAGGCTAGCAGCTAACTCTTTTAGGATCGGATCTGGACTAACTCTACAAAACGCTGCTGTAAGGGAATACGGCCACTCGAGGGAAAGAAGCGGTTTTCGTGCTGTCTGTCGTCTCAACGCGAAGTAAGCGATGAGAGCACAGGACGTGCAAGGGTAGGAGCAGTCTACTGATGTCTGTCAAAACAGAGCGCGCGACCGCACCCTTTTGAACAAAGTTCGCGGTCGCTCCCCGAGCGACGCAACCGCTCCGCCGGCACTCCTTCATGCTCGTTCGCCGACGAAAGATGGTAGCGGGGCGTTTGCTGTCTGCTTGAGGAGCCATGGACGACAGCCCTAGCACGCGAGACGATGCGCCCTTCACGCGACGGAGATGGCCGGCTCGTTTCATGTTTCTGCCGCGTTCGTCGTCAGCGTTCGCGCGCTTTTACTTGCACGTAGAACATACGTTGTGCAGGGAGATGTTATCGATTTGGACTTTATACAAAACATCACTTCGGCCAGTACAGCACGTATATGTGTGCGCCAGTCAAAAGTTTAGTGTTCTGTATCGCTTTTCATTTTTTCTCAAGATATTGATCGGTTCCTTCTGCTAGTTTTAACGAAAGAGGACCTTTCGTAAAGTCCTTGAATATGATTTCCCCGCACACAAATCCGTCACCAGTTATTCGTGCGCGCACGCGAAATCGCAATGTGTACTCGTAGCGTGTGCTCCCGCCACGCTGAACTCAAGCGTCGCTTGCCTTCCGCCAGAGCCATCGTCCGATGCTAGGTGAATCGCGCCAGTTTTCTCCATGCGCGCAGATATGTCTTCCCCACGCTGTTGCCGCAGATGACTCGAGCATATCGCGCTAGAGCTGTGCACGGGCCGTATTTCCGAGCCCGAGCCCGGCCCGGGCCCGCTGACTTTGTCGAAGGCCCGCCCGAGCCCGACGGCAAAGGGACTGCGAGCCCGCCCGGCCCGGCCCGACGTACGAAAACACAATCCCGGGCCCAGCCCGGCCCGGCCCGGCTCGGCTTTTTGAAGGTTCGCTTCGAAAACGAAACATCGTTTTCCGGTAATTTGGCATTTTACTGAACATATCAAATATGATCAAGCGACACACGACGAACAGTCTCTATTAGACAGATTACAAATTACAAGTAGGCGGCCTCGTGCCAGCAACAATGGAGTTCGCACGCCAAAGCCGTCACGTGTATGGGGTATGCCCATGCAAGCGTCAGCTTGCACGAAGGGGATCTACGTCGGGTCGCCGTCGCGTGCATCTTCACTCATATCTAACGCGAACAGTCGTGTAGCGCCGTCACTAGCTCAGGTGGTGTTACTTCTCTGTTTGTCGGAGTGCAACAGAGCCAGTGCTTCACCTGCTCCCCTTTTGTTTAAAGCAGCGAATGGAAAGGAAAAGCGGTAAAGGGCGTTCGCGGAAATGGCGCTGCATGCGTGCTTGCTAGAAAACAATTCCCGCTCATTCTCTATATTTCGGGCTTGAGTCGGGCTTTGCGCCGAGCCCGGTCCGATAAAGCTCCAAGTAGCCCGAGCCCGGCCCGGGCCCGAGGTGAAAATACGTCGGCCCGCCCGAGCCCGGCCCGCGGGCCGGGTCGGGCTCGGGCTTTCGGGCTACCCGGAGCCCGTGCACACCTCTATATCGCGCACTGACACTCAAGCAACGGACCTCGGTCGGAGAGAAATTGGCCGCAAGGAAGCGCGTCAAGGTTACCGGCACGCTTTGTAAAGCCGCATGGACACAAGCAGAACGGCGCCCAGCACCGCGTGCTGATCCGTGATGGTAGCATAGAGAATGGCCGCCACGGCCGCCCGCCTTGCAGCCAACGAAGGCGAGCAGCTAGGAGTGACCCGTTTCTCAGCGAGGCCGACCTCGTCGCGATTTTCCCCGACTCTCCTGTAAAGGTTCCGGCACTCGTTTGTCGTCATGCCGTGTCCCGATTTAGTCTTTACCCTCTAGTTAGTTAATCATAGCGAGTTCTTTTTTGTTTTGTTTTTATCATTCTACTGAAAAAAAAAAGAACCTTATTCGCTTCTATGACTTTGCGTTTAACGCTCTTTGTGTGAGAATACTGTTTGTGCTCTGAATCAACACTTTTCATGAACACTAGCCTGTCCATCTACTTTCTCCCATGTTCCTTAGTCGAACTTAATTTTACTGTGCTCAATTCAAAGATTATCGCTTTGCCCAACCTCATTTCTGGTCTTTTCCGCAAGCGCCCAATGGCAGGCGTTCCACAGTCTTCTAGTTGGCACCCAGTCCCGAAGTCTCGATCGCACCTCCCCGACGAAAGGCACATTACTGCGTTGTAGGTCCGGGAGCCGACTTATATACACAACGCGGTAACATCGTGAAAACATTTCTTTCCTTGAGGGGTGTCGTGTACCGCCTTAAATCTGCGAATGAACAACCTAAGTGAAATGACCCAAGATTACTTTTCCCGCCGGCACGTCCACTGTTCCCTCAAAAGTTTCGTGGGAACAGCACGAGTTTAATGTAGAATACATTCTCTCCGAGCGATTGCAGGGCGAAGAGGAGCAGCATGGTCGATGGCTCAGCGACGCAGCCGCCGCTCGCCGTGCAGAATCGGCGGCTTCTGAAGCCGTCGGCGACGAGACCGCCCACGCCGTTCGTCGAGTCCGTTGCGGCGGCTGAACACCTGGCGCCTGGTCGACGGTGCTGCCAGTTGCGAGTGTAACATGTGAAAAACCTCCGGACAAACCGAAGTCGCTGAATCTGTGTTTTTTTTTCTTTTTTGTCGCTGCAGTGCGCAGTCACATCGAGTCTGTCAACGTGGCTTTTTTGGGCTAGTTGGTTAAATGCAACAAAAGGTGCCAGCAGACACGGACGAGGAACACACAGCGCTCGTGCCGTTGTGTCTTCCGCGCCTGTTAGCGATCATGGCACCCTTTGAGTCTCCGTGCAGATTCGAAAGCGCGAATTCTGTCCCCGCATGGGTCTGCAATTTTCACAGCTCCCGCTGAGTACGCTGTCACTCATGTTTGACGTGGAAGAGTCAGTTTATACCTCAACAGCACGGAGTTGCGTTCCCCGAGCAGAAACGTCACTTGTGACGCTATTGTCGACCCTGGCAATAGCGATGCTGGCAAAATAGTGAGAGTGACACGGGCTAACCTGTGAAACTGGCAAACTAGCGACGCTTATGCAACTCCAGGCAACGTCTTGCCTTTCATGCAGGTTGTACTGCGGTGGCATGACGTCATACGGGGCGATCCTACTCACGTCACGTGACTAGGAGCTGTTGAGGTGCAAGTAGACCCTTTGTCGTAATGCGTCGCTGAAGCGACGGGCATCATGTCAGCGCATAAGTGGGCGATACTGATTGCACAGAAGTCATCGAGCGGCCCTCGTAGTATTCAGAAACGAGGAGTCTCGGCCCTGTAGAAGACGATCCGCGTTTAAGCGGAGGAAACCGGATAAGTTTGTTCGCTGTGCAGACTGTGCTGTAAACGTCGGCACTGTGTTACCCATTGAGTCATCTTCTTCCTTGTTTCCCTCGCATACAAGATTTTCATGCAAATTCTATGTTATCGTGACCAATATGAGCGGGAACACGCGAGCGCGTGACTGATAGTCTCAAACCCTAGTTCGACCGATACTGGGGTGGCGCTGTGAAAAAAATCACTGTTTGACCGCAAGGGCGAAGCAATGAATGTGATAGCAACAAATTGTAATATTATGCGAAGTAAGGCTGGCGCTAACTCTTCTGGATCCGATATCGCGTAACTCTACAAAACGCTGGTGTAAGAGAGTACGGCGGCTCCAGAGAGCGATGCTCTTCTCGCACAGTCTCTTCGCGTTGAGAGCGCAGCACGTAGAAGGGTATATACCTTTTCGCAGGAGCAGCCTCGAACCAGTGAGCTGCAGGGGTAGAGGCTTAGAATAACAGAGAGCTGAGCTAGTTGGTAATTATTCATTCTAAAAAGACAGGGCGTGCAAACAAGGACACAAGAAAGAAGTCAGGACACCACAAACGCCGACTAACAACTGAAGAGACGCACAACGGCTGAAAAGAAGGAAGGCACGAAAACTTATCTGCGCATGCCCATGCAACAGGCGAACCTATCAATCCGGCACGCGTGGCGGTCTACGTGGAAGATAACTGTTAAGGCATTTGATTTCATCTTTATGTAAGTTAATCGACGGTGGCTCACGCCAAAATTCGATGAATGCGCAGTGTTGTACCGTCATAGAAATCAAGAAACGCGCCTGCTGATTGAAGCATGGCATATCGAGAATAGTGGTAGCGCATGCGTGAGCCAACCGTCGAATAACTTACATAAAGATGAAATCATATGCCTTAACAGTTATCTTCCACGTAGACCGCCACGCGTGCCGGATTGATAGGTTCGCCTGTTGCATGGGCATGCGCAGATAAGTTTTCGTGCCTTCCTTCTTTTCAGCCGTTGTGCGTCTCTTCAGTTGTTAGTCGGCGTTTGTGGTGTCCTGACTTCTTTCTTGTGTCCTTGTTTGCACGCCCTGTCTTTTTAGAAGGGGTAGAGGGTATGCTCTCAGTGTTGCCATCGTGCTTTGGGCTGTGCAATTGCTATGTTTGTGTTGTGTACGCGTTTGTGTGACTTTGTTGTGCGCCTGTCTCCGATACGAAGTGACTACCATGGCAGAAAATTTACTGCATTCGCATAGCAAGTCATCTGGCCATCACTGTGTCGTGTACGAGTTAACGAACAAGCAGCAGAGGATAAATATTTGAGGTGCAATCATGTGTCCACAGCACAGTATGCCACGTGATGAGTGCAAGTGTGGCATGTTCGCGCTGCATCGTTTTCCTTCGTCGCCTGAATTGCGGCAGCAGTTGGTGGCTTCAGTAAATCGGAGGAATTTCCGCGTGTCGCCATCGTCACGCCTCTGTTCCCCGTATTTCGTTGGCGGCAAGAAAACCGACGAGAACAACGTTCCCGTGCAGCATCCTGGATAGGAAAGAAGGTTACGCAAGCCACTGATGACTCACCTAGTAACTCGTAAGAATGTTGCGTATTCGTACTTCATATCGTCCGTAACACAGCCGCCGACACGGCTGCCAACTCCGCATTGTCTGGTTACGCATGTACAGCCTGCGCGCGCCGTACTTCACCGGAGGGCCTCGCGGAAACCCACGCGCGATGGGGCCTACTGTTCACAGCTTGCGAAGATGTCACATTCCCTTCATCACCACGACTTTTAGATGCGAAGCATCTTATAGCGCAGTTCAATTCGGTGGTGGTGGTGTGCGGCGTGGCCACCCTTACTGCGCATGCGCAAACCCTCTCTACATACCTCCTCTACACTCCCCCTCTCCTGCGCAACGCCGCGATGAGCGCCAGCGCATGCGCGTCCCCTCCCTCTCTCTCTCCTCTCCTACGCCGCCCCCCTCTCGCGCGCCTGTCGACCGCGTTTCCCGCTCGCCCCGACGCGCGTAGCGTTCCTCTTCGCGTTCCACGACGCGAGGTCGGTAGCATGCCCAACGAACGCCAACGGAACGCGATCGTGCAAGTGCTCCGGCTTCGCATCGCCTCATGGTCCCCTTTAGCGGGAGATGGTGCAATGTTTTCCTGCACATTGTGCGCCAGCGACTGATCCACCCAGCCAGACTGCACGTATACTGTGCGACTCCAGTGCCTCGTAGTTGCACACCTGGCGAAGAACCCATGCATTCGCCTCAACGAGATATAAACAATGTTCACTCGCCGCATTTCTGGCCACTCACACGTGTCCTCGACCTAGTCTTCGACGTCGTCGGGGTGAAATTAGGTCAAGGTATCTGTGAAGAAGGATTGTGCGGTGTTTACAGTTTACAGCTGACAAACTTACGCGCCGCCAACCCATGTGCGGGGGTATGAAACTGATGGATAATCCGTAGACTTTAGTACGCCAATAAAGGAAAGCGGTAGACAGCTGCAAGAACACTCGAGTTACCGATTATTAACACTTCACGCCGTGATCGGCCTGGTACCACACTTGCTGCTACTGGTACCGACGACGAAGCACTGCCGTTCGCAGACGCGGAGCTCATTCTTTCGTCGCAAGCGCGAATGGGCGCCGCTGAACGGTTCAGACAGCGACGATATCAAACAAAACAGTCTAAAAGAAACGAAAAATCAGCGAACACACGCTTTAGCAGGGATCTCACGCCAACGGATAGCGTGCCGGTTCGAGTACGCGCAGCCGAAGATGGCGATTTCGCCAATCTTGCACGTTAGAAGGCATACTTTTACGTAATGGATGCATATGCCACTACGCCGATGAGTTGAGTGGCCAGCAGCATTTCACGTGCTCATGTTGTTCGAACGACCGACTCACCAAATGTTTTTCACTGCTGGCGAAATTGTGCACAGCCTTCGGATCTGTCAGCTGTGGTTCTTATTAGTGAGTTTTTGGTGACATAGTCGGGCAAGTAGGAATTGAAATGAAGTATTTCAATGTTGGTCGGCTTTCCGAAGAACTACAGTTATCGTAGCAGCTTTTGTTTATTTTTTCGTGAGAACGGTTGAGATCTGACCTCTTGATCTGTATGATGTTTTGTAGTGATCAGCATGAGCGTTGTATTAAAATTTCGGACCGCCACCCGGTCTTCACGCACAATTCCACACCAAATGTAGCGGAAGAAGGAACTCGTCCGTTTCCCTGACCGTAGAGTGAAAATTGAGCCATCAATCGGGGTTCCGGCGGTCTGCTAAAAAAAAAATCTTTTTTTTTTTTGAAAAGTAAGATATGTGCATAACGTGCGCATGTCTAGTAGCTTGCAGAAGTTGACAATAAAATAGGCACCAAGTTTGTGTTAAATGCCGATAACTTCGCTCACTTTAGCACCGAAATTTCTCCTCGTTATAGCGCTGAAATTACGTATCTTAAGGCGGATCCTACTGCATGAGAACTATACGTAGGAGCAAGTAACGCACCAACTAACATTCGTTCGAACGGATTATTTATGGCATTTCTTCACCAATGTACTACAAAACATGCATCGTGTTTTTAAATGCGAAGCATTTCTTAGCGAACCTTTGGCACTTTGAGCGTTTCTATCTACGTATCTATCTATCTAGCCGCCTACGTCTGGGTGCGCTCGTGAACGCCTCCTTAATTTTGTGTACCAAAATTGGCGTGGTAGGGTAAGAGGATTTGACGAATATGGCTGTCGGGCCACCATACCATTCCAACGGCCCAGCGGCGCGAAGCCGTGAAGTTCGATCATAACAGCGCGTAAGTGATCCACCGCGTAATTAACACGTACACATGACTGCGTAAAAAAATAATAATAATGAACTATTTTCAATACGGCGTATTGTTTGTCATTGGTTCCTCACTATTCGTCAAAAATTTTCAATGTGCCATAAAATCGCCTCCTTGTTACGCGGTGTCACAAGTCTGCGAAAACTCGCGGCGTTAAAATGAAGTGTCCACAATAAGCAGCACATTACTGTGCTGAACAATAACTCTTTTTTTTTTTCGGAATAGCCAGACGGTGTATCTTTCTGAACGTAATTTAGGAAGGCTGCCCGCCAATCACATTGCCAGCGGCTACACATAGCAGCGGGCGAGATGGATTCATATGTGTATAATAGATACTTTCAGTAGTAGTATAACGATGTTGAGCTGTTTTTGCGCGTGTACAACTCTCTGTGAACTCATCGTTGCTAAGAAAGAGGTAGAGAAATAGACATTATTAGGAGCAGACACAATCCTTTGCAGGTAGGCAGCCTCCTTAGTCCAGAAAACCGTGGACGCTGATCATCTCCCTGGTGAAGTAGATCAAGTAACGGGGCAAACTTGAAAGCTGGGCTTCTCAATGTGCTCGAGTCCACTGCCTTGTTACAAGCCACCACGATCGCTGCAGGCTACTATATGATAAGCCAAGTGAAGCAGGCTAAGCGGAGACTAAAGTGGGAATCTATTTCAGCTGTCCTGGCTAGGCACAACTAAATTACTGGGCATTTCTGCACACTCATCAACTCACAGCAGCTTGAATATGGAGCAGTTGCGATGCTATTTGTTTTCAAAGAAAGAAATTGAATTTCCTGAAAGAGGAGAGCGTTTGATCGGACTATAAAACGTTTACTGGTTCCCGCCCATATCTGCGTCGCGGATTACCTAAATTTCAGGCCATATAGGACAAAATAAAATCATGACAGATTGCTGTAATGTTATAGAGCGCCCCTGCTGAGCGATAGCCTCATCTGCAATGCTTGAGCGCAAGACGCACAAGCGTGGAATAGGCAGCCCGCACCGCAGGTAGCCTACAGTGCGTGGTCATGACGCACAGAGGGCAGTCGTCACAGCAGAATCGTAGGACAAATTTTATTACAAAATTACGTTATTGCTGGGTTCAAGTAAAACTTTGCCTGACTTGTTAGTTTCCCAGTCTGCAGCCGACAATAACCACTCTCGAAAGTGGGGGGTCTCCGCCCCCCAACATTTCTCAGAGGGGGGAGGGGGGCTAGCGCCCCCCTTGCCCCCCCGGTAGGTACGCCTATGCCTACGATACAGGCGCCATATCAGATTAACGTCTGTGGTTCCAGTGTTGGCTCCGCTCTTATAGCAGTCTAATAAACATTACATTTGTATTTCTATGATTCAGCAAGCTATATTGAAGCATTGCTCGACCTCGGAGGAATACATTAACGAAAGTTACGATGACATTCTCATGATTGCACCATAAAGTGCACTTAGTTTCGATAATACTGACGTATGTACTCTAACGTGAGGCCTGACGTTACGTCGCACGATAAGTTACCTTTTAAAGGCCAACTCCGGCGATTTTTCGGCCATGTGAAAGTAATGGTGATTTTATATTCCTGAGGCGCTCCTGTTACGGGCCCGATAGCAGAAATACTCGGCAAATTGGAGAATAACTTTAAATAAGCAAAAAAGCGCAACACCGAAACCGAAACCCAACCGAGTGTACTGTCTACGTATGACGTAGACGTTGTTACGAACGAACCGGAAGTCGTGCAAGGCATGCCGGTCACGTCGGCGCGGAGTATGAAAACTGTGACATCCGGGACGAGCAGGCGCACAGTGGAGAGGTGAGAACGCCACGCATCAGCTCTAATGTCTGCGACTGACAGTGCCGCGTCTGATAATGACAGTGTCTCGGCCAGCACAGTAGACGCTCGCTGTAGCGGCCGAAGTTAGCGGTGCCCTCGGCTGCGTCACTTCCGCCGCCTTCCCAATACTGACGTCACAGACGCAATGTTGCCAATAATTGTGGGAAGCCAGGAGGGCGTTTGCAGACAATCTTTAAAATTCATTTGCAAACAATCTGCACATGTCTCAAGCCTGTAATTTGGCATAAATGACGGAAACGTGCAAAGGAACATACCCAGCGAATTTCATTGAGATCCATCGACCTCGAAAAATCGCCGGAGTTGGCCTTTAAACGCCAGTGTTGTCGACGTGCCTGGTAAGCCCACGATGTGCACACAGCTACTACACTGACAAAAACACGTCGATCCACCTCGTAACGCTTGGCTCAAAGCCATAAAATACAGCATAGAACTACTCGCTCACTGCTTCGCATGAAACAGATTCCCACAAGGCGTGGGATCTGCCGAATTTTTTTCTTTAGTTCATTATTTAAAATACACGGCCAATATCACAGCACACTGCTTCTGACAAAGGAACGACAATTTTCACGGTGTGAATGTTTTATGGCGATTGTTAAACGGACACGAACATAAGAGCACTTATAGAACGCTGTTATTTGTAAGGTTAGTGTAATGCGCGATAAAATTATCTTTAAAACGAATAGAGCCTTTGGAACAGGCTTGAAGACAGATCGGGTGCGCACCTCGGCAGCTCTGCTGCAATGGTGATTAACGTAGCGAAAAAGAAAAGTGGCATACAATGCTGCCTAATATTGCGACTGCTAACTATACGTACGGGCTTCGCAGGGCCAAGTGCATGGATCTTTGGTATCGCATGCCTCCTTTTTCCATACCGAAGACGTGAGACAGCACAAGCAGCGGTCTTCGATCTATCGCAAGCTACTTCTATTCAGTGCTATTTTAGTATCTCCTGGAAGTCCCTCAGACTAAAAGCTACAGTGGCGTCCCGTAGCACAACTTAGGTTACCGGCGGTATTTACAAAACGCTAGAGAGCATCACAACACGGGACGGTGCCATGGTTTGTAGCCGAGACAGTCCGATTGCGGGCACTCCGCGAAGCCGCCGTTGGTTCGAACACCACGCCAAGGGCGGTCACTGGAAGGCGGCGACCACGAAGAGCACCGCGAAGCCCAAGTAGAAGAGGAAGTAGACCTTGCGGCGGGGTTCGCACCGCGCGTGCAAGAACACCGGCTCGGTCCGGGTGGGTGTGCTGCGGCTGCGCTCGGCCACCACGAACTGGTGCGAGAAAAAGGCCAGCGGCAGGCTGCAGTTGAGCGCCTCGCGGCACGCATCCAGGCTCTGGTTGCGGTCGAACACGCGCCGCCACGCGGTCACCCCGAGCTGCACGTCGTTGTACGCCTCGCTCGCCGGGTCGTTCAGGAAGAGCAGGTAGTGGTAGCCGTCCGCCTGAGCCTGCACGTTGGTTGGGCGTCGGCTCAGGTTGTAGCGCTCCCTCTGATGCAACTCTCTTTTGAATAGTTTCAAAGATAACGAAAGAGGGCTAGTTTTCCTTTGTTAGACGCAACCTTAAGGAAGAGACAATGAGGCCAAGGAAGAGAGCTGTGTATGTGACAAGTCAGGACTCACCAAAAAGAGATGCTTTGCGTTTGCGGGTTCAGCGAGGCAGTACTATGCCACACCGTTTGTCTTGTTTGCGCCCATGACAGGGGCGTCGGCAGGGGGGTGCAAAAGGGGCACTTGCCCCCCTCAAGCCACATTAGCTACACCTGACCCGAGCTACACCAACGCTCCTCCTCCCTCAGCAGCGATGCAACACTGGTTTGCACCCCCAAGACAAAATCCTGCCGACGCCCATGGCCCATGACACTGTGTTCGCATCTCTCGGTGCCGGTTCGGCTGCCGAACCAAATTCTGCGCAACTTCTGACGCAGAGGCTACACCACTTGTGCACTATAGGCATTTAAACTTCACTGGGTTGTTGGGTGCGCTATGGTCGAACTCTATAATATATATTTATAATCCTGTTCTGTGGGAGGATTTCTATATACAATAGCGCCTGATATAATGTCATTTCACAGACTCTGCGCGTGTTTATGACGTGCGATATGCAGTCTACTGCGTAAGAGCGACAGTCGAACGTCATATAGGGTGCACTACAGCAGTAGACTGCGTTCGCCAGAGTGCGCTTGTTCCACCGTCAGCGAAGGCCGTGTCTTCACGTTTTGTCAAATGCTGGGGTATATTTCTATTGTAGACTTTTGCAAGGAGTGATAGGAGCTGCGAAATTGGAAAGCAAATGCTGCACATTTGCGAATGACGCGTGGAATGAAAGCAGGGGCGTAGCCAAGGGGGGGGGGTTGGGGGGTTCAAACCCCCCCCCCCCGAAATTTTTCAGTTTTGCTTGCGTATATATACACGCACACATACAAACGCACGCACGAACATACATAAAGTATGGTTGAACCCCCCCCCCCCGAAAAAAATTTCTGGCTACGCCCCTGAATGAAAGCACACGCGGCTCTGGTGATCGACTGTCCCTACGCTCTGTGCTTGCGGGGTGCCAAGGGAGGGCTCATAGGTGACAAACCTCGTGCCACAGCACGGGCCGTGGCCTAAGAGGGCCGCCACCACCGCAGGCGTCCGGCACCAAGTCAACAGATGCCTCGGAGGTGCACTGCACAGACCAGCCCGTGCTGTTGCGCCGTATCTGCGAGTCCAAGATTGGGCCCCGCACTGGCGGCACCGGGAACGAGTTGTTGTACGAAGAGCCGTTCCTGCACAGAGCATGTGTGATGTCTACCCGTGGGTTGTGGGGATATTTTTTGCCGTATCTTATAGACCTGATGAAACTAAATAGACTTCTTTAGTTTTTCACGCTGATTTGAAATATGCAATTATTTTTCCTGTAGGTGAACTGGTTTACGAGATACGCATAGCTGTCTCTCTATTCTTTCCGGAGACAGTAGGGAAAAAAAAGTTCAGCATAAAGTGATATCAGATAGCTTGATACTGTAACATGCAATAAGTCCACGCAACGCTGCAAACAGTTGTCAGATCAAATTATAAGTAGTTATTCTGCAGCTGATCAAAATTCAGTGTTTGAGCCATAGGGAACCCAAGCTCAAGTTTGGGCGTCTCTCGCGCGGCTGAGCTATGCGTTACTGGGGGCAGACGCTGCCCGCGGAGGCGGTTTGTCGCCGGATTTGCCAGCGGCGGCGGCAAGGGCACGTGAGCGCATGCGCTCCTCATCCGGCCCAGAGCACTGCTAGGCGGCAGTAGTTACACTGTGACGCACCACAGAGGCAATCCGAGAGCTCTGCGCCTGCGCGGAAGCGGGGGCGGCCGTGGATGCCCCCAGTTGCGATAAGAGTAGTGGCGCCGCTCGACGTTCCTTTGGAAGCCTATGACTACCATCAAGAAAAATCAAATCTTATAAATATATGTGCAGAAATTGAGAATTCTGCTCTCAGCGCTTTGTGACACCCAGTTTGGGCTTTACACTAAAAAAAAATTATAGCTCTAGCCGTTCTAGATTATGAGTTATCACTCCGACGAACTAAATATAGTGACCCAAAGCACTTCAGATTCAGCCGCACTCGTTGCATAAATCTAAACTGCGGATAAAATACTGATATTATAAGATTTAAGTTAGGTCTTACATGTGAAAGAATAGCTGTGCATTTCTATAATGTAATTAAAACTTTTTTTCCCTTGATTTTTGGTTAGCGGCGATCGTGGCCCTGATGAATGGCGAAAGGATCATCGCTACGGCACCTTCCGCGTTCAGTGCAGCGAACTGGAAAGCATACAATGCGCGCAGCGTGCTTTAGCATTGGCGCCTGGAGTTTTCGCACAACCATTGTGCCGCCCTGAAGCTGCATGCTGAAAGCATTCGGATTGACTGCATGAGGTTCTTTATAGTGAACACCCGTGGTAGTGCGGCTGCCGGCAATGGAACCCTTGACCCGATGCACATCAGCTGTACGCCATAACGGGTAGTGAACAGTTCCTCAGTCAGCAAAGCTCTCGGCCTTTGCTAAGTACCTTCCTGTTACGGTGCGCAGGCACTGTTCGAGCTTCCCTAGTCCTGCGATCAGGTGCAGTTTGGTTCCTCGGCCGGCCGGGCAGCAGGTGATGGAAAGGCGCGAGCCTCGCAGGAAGTACATGCCCAGGTAGTAGTAAGAGGCCACACGCACGTGCACGCGTCGATTCTGCGCACCACACGAATGTGTTTCATGCCGGGGTCCACCAAGAAAACGCTGTCACAACTAAAACACTGTTTCAAGAGCCTGACAGGGCAGTGTGGGCGAAGCAGCGCGCTAACATGGATTAAAGGGGTGGTGCCATCAAATTTCGAGGCTATAACAAGCCTGTTGTGGTTTCCTCTGTATGCATGCAGGGCACTCCACACGAAGGGTCGGAGACAGCAGACGTTTAGAATATATTTTAATTCACTTCCTAAGTGTACCTAAATGCCCATTCTCCCGATCAAAACCCATAGCTAGCGCGCCAACACTGACGTAGATCTGTAGGATGGGCAACGAGAGTTGTAGTGACGTCACACCAGACCTGCTGTAGTAACGTGAGTGACCTCCGGACCTCCGCCACCTCCGCAACGCACGTACCGGCTGTAGTGAACTAGAATATATTCTAGTTCACTATAGCACCGGCAAAGCATCGGTTGCTACATCACTCGCCGAGTTTCGATCACTTTCTGGCTAAGTGCGTCACAGCCTTGTGTGGTCACGTGAAAGCTCCCTACACTTCTACGTCACTGCCCAACCTCGGCGCCCAGAAACCGAAACCGAAACTTGTTCCCATCAAAATGCGATATTAAATTATTTAGCGAGAATACATGAATCTTGGTGTGCGCATCATGCTTCCTGGAGATATAGGAAACGCTTACAGCAAAGAACGCGCAAGCCACAAATTTGGTGGCACCACCCCTTTAAGAGGAACTGTCAGTGACGCCTATACCTATACTCCATCTCGAAGCTCTGCACATGCGCAATTCGTTGTAGCGTGGTTATTTTACTATCGCACGCATCGCGTCATCAGTGAGCGCCTTCGACGACGGTGCGCTCAGATGAAGCCGTGGGCGCGATGGTAAAACGGTCTCGCTGTTATGGCACTGCGCATGTGCAGAGCCCCGTATTGGCGTATAGGTAGTCGTCGCTGATAGCAGCGTACGGCACACGCTCCCACATTTGCGCTAAGCGTGCTCACGCCTGCACGTTAGAAAACACGACACTCGCTGCTGTGTCTTTGCGCTTAGTCCTTGTCAGTCCTCCGCTTCACCTACAGGACATCTCTCTTAATCACCACCTCGCCCAACTACCCCACTGAGGTGAGCCTCCGACTCATATTCAGTGAGCACGGAATCTAACCACTGCGACACCGACGTATACATCTCTCTGGTCGCGAGCGTAGGATGTGTCCTTCCTCAGCTCCCTCCTCCACCAGTTTCTATATAGCTCTACTACGCCATGTTTTCCAAGGTCAGTCAAATCGTCGCAATGACCTTGAGCCGCCGGAGCGCCAGAGTGGCAGGCGTAGCGTCACGCCACGACACGTGATCCGCTGCGGAGAGGCGTCGCAGCTGCGCTCGCTCGGAGTCTCACCGATGCGGTACCACGTGACCAGGCGAAGGTTTTACGGCTGCTTCGCCGGCGCTGGGTCTCGCGATGGATGGCGTGCAGGCTGGGCCGTCTGTGCGTGCACTTCAGCGCAAGTGACATGCTCAATCCGAATCATCCAGTATACATACAGCTACACGGCAGGCTGCGAAATCTCGAAGCAAAGGCGGCACAGTTGCCTGCTGCCGGAACAAAGGGAGGCCGCATTAGCACGTCATAGAGAAGCTTACCAAGTACGGAAGCGCGCCAAGCTATATACCGCTGTCGTTCAGCAAAGCGAGCAACACTGATACGAAGATGGCGAACTTCAGTGAGTCTTTAACCTATCGCTCGTGATAACTGGGTTCGCAAGAGGTGAAACCTCAGCCAATTTTTTTTTCCCCTCTTCGCTTTTGAGGCGGTGTGGTGACAAGCCAATGACAGTTTTATGACGAGCTGGCACCCCGTTCGGCCGCGAAAAGAGGTGCGGGGAAAGTCCCCAAGTAGAAATTGAGTCGCGCGACTACACAGCGAACGCCCGAATCCCCGCAATACTAAGCGAGCACGCATACGCGGTACTCCATCAAAGGAGCTGACCCGAGCAAAGGTCGGGAGGGAGCGGGTGACTGCTTGTCTTCAACATCGTTTTATAGGCGAAACAACTTTGCTTCTTTTCTTTGCTCACTTTATGACGCATACCTGGAACAAGCGATCCCCACGCTCTGCCAGTGTGCTTGAGGGTATCGGACGTAAAACAGCTCACAGTGAAACGAAACGTCCGCACTTGTAAGTTGTCTAATATTATTCGCGAAACTGCTATTTTGTAGTAATTGTGACATCAAGGACAAAGGCAGCGTTTCTGAGCAGCCTCGACGGTCTCGTACAGCGGAGTTCTTGTAAAGCTAAGTAAGTGTAAATAAAATGTTAGCGAAGCATGCGTTCTTTAATTACACTTAATGCAAAAAAGCGATATTTAAATAGCATTGACAGACTTATATAACATCAGTCCATGGCTCACATGGCTGCAATTGCAATTTCACACAACCCCACATTTCAGCGAGACGGAGAGGGGGCAGGGGGGGGGGGGGGGCTCACGAGCTTCTTGTAAATACCCTTGTGAGGCCTGAGACCCCCCTGACTTCAAGCACTGCCGGTGCCATGCAAGTCAGAGCTGCAACGAAGTATACTATGAAACAACGCACGTTTCGGCCACATCGTTCACGACAGAGCACTGTTTCATGAATAGTAACACGGCGCCATCAAATGACTTCGTGGATTTTTATATACCGCATAGAAACGTTGCCTTCAGAAAGTTACGTCTTTATTAGCGGCCATGCTGCTACTCACGGATTCGTACACCGCAGCGTAATGCTCAGGCGTGCGCACGAGGAGGGCAGGGGGCGCCCCCCCCCCCCCAATCACCCCCGGGGGCGGGGGGCGCAAGGTTTGCCCCATACGTTTACTCGGTTATGGCCGCGAGGTTTTTTGACAATAATTGCTGCCGTAGGTCCTTCACATTGCGTTCCAAGAACTGTTTACTTCCCATCTTCAGGAAAGCCAGGGTGACCATTGGGAGAAGCACGTCATCGCTTTATTTAAATTTTTTATTGCGATAGCAGTTATATGGACAGTCTCGGCTGGTTTTTGCCTTCGCCGTCGCCGGCGTCATGCACCGTGTATGTATAGGTATGTGTATATATATATATATATATAAGTCCCCCAATAAAATAATTAAGAAAAATGCTTCCGAAGCGCGGAATCGAACCAGCGACCTCTCGCTTCGCAGCGCGTGGCGCTAACCACTACGCCACAAAACGCAAATCATTCAGCTAGCTAACGGCGAGCGTTATAGACACACCCTTTACCGCAGTACTCAGAGACTGCAGGCGCTTATAAGCGTTTCTTCATTACCAGCGAGATGGCGCGAGGAGCGCAACGGGCGCATTTAAATGTCGTCGGCCAGCTCGCTCGCTTCTAATATTTGCGCAGGGAGAACCTTGCCCTTCCGCTGTCTGCTCGCGCGGTAGTTGCTGCCGAGGGGCAGATGTTTCTGCAGCGTAGCAGCGCGTCCATCACGGGCCGCTTTTCTTGCTATCGCATTCATTGCCTCGCCCTTGCGGCGAAACTGTGACATTTATTTGGCATCCATTGTGAAGCATGCCGTGCTTCGGACTCGACCAACCGGAAGGGGGCACTATGCGCACATGGTAAATGGTAATGCTATAATTCGGTTGCGGAGCGAGCATGATGGAATAGTTAAAAACAGTATTTCGTCCTCTGCGCTTACGACGAGGCTCCATGGTTGGTTGGTTTAACACCCCAAAGCGATTCAGGCTGAGAGAGAGGCGGCTTAGTCTTCGGATAACTTCGACTATCCGAAGTACAACGTGCAGTGACATCGGACGGCCTCTCTAGCATTACGCCTCCATCGAAATGCGACTGCCGCGGCCGGGGTCGAACCAGCGTTTTTCGGGTCAGCAGCCAACCACCGGGCCACCGCGGCAGCGTTGCTTTTAACTTTGTTGCGCGAACTTTTCCGTACAGTTAGTACGGAAATACCCTGATGCTGTGAGACTTGAGCGAACTTGAAATAAGACTGCGTCATGACATTGCTGGGAGTGCAGCTAAGGAACGTGGAACGAGAGCAGACTGACCTGCATGGTGTGTTCCGTGACGTTCGGCTCGGCGCTGTCGTAGAGGTAGGCGTTGAACGTGTGCGGCGACATGGTCGTCATGTTCTCGCACCAGAAGGTCGAGCTGTGCTGGTGCAGCGGGATGACGTCCTGGTACCCCATGGGCAGCGTCCGCTCCGAGTACACCGAGAAGCGCAGCAGCAGCGGCGTGCTGAGCAGCGCCACGCCGCACGCCACCAGGAAGCACACCAGCAGCAGCTTCTTGAGCGAAAACGCCATCGCTGCCCCTCATGACCAGCATTGCCTCGCTGCGCACGATCGACTCGCTTCGCGGACGTGCTTAATTAAGCGGTTTGAGCTAAACGCCTTCGAAAGAAAAATCTATTCTTTCTTGCTTGTAGTACCTTGATTACTGGCGCCTACCCACTACAGGGGATTGGCCAACAAACCGGCGGTTAATGTAAATGGAAACATTAAAACATAAAGGAAGGGTTGCTGCGACGTCACTGACCAAGCTTTGGCCGCAAAACAAACAGTCACGTGCATTGTTGGTTGGTTGTTCCTCAGTTGCTTGACGCGCAATCCCACCTGAATGGACTGTGCCTCTCTTTACAAAGTAAATAGCGTAAAAATAACTTTATAAATAGTTTTGCAATGTGTTATTATTTACAGTGTAGTGAAGCGTGTAGTGGACGCTGAGTGCTTTGTATAGTCGCTAATGGATGGCGCTGTGGGCAGGTGAGCGCTAGAGTCACTAGAGAAATTTTTCAAGTGACTCTAGTGAGCGCCCCCTGACATTGGGTATATAGTAGGGGGCGGATGGAATAAAAAGGGATTCTTGTTGTTGCTACGAGCCGCGCTCGTGTCTTTACTCGGCGTCTCCGAACATGGTGTCAGAAGTGGGATACTAACGCGCAGTTATGGACCCGACCAGCGTTGACCCGACAACCGGTACAGACGCTTCCAAGCTCAACGTTGTGCGCGTCGGTATGCCGGGACTTCAGCCTCCGTCGCCGTTCAACTTCACAAGCCCTGGGCAATGGGCAACATGGATAACAAGGTAGGAAGATTACGCCTTCGCTGCCGGACTCAACACAGCCACCGACGAGGTGCAAGTGCGAACACTCTTATGGGTTCTCAAGCACGTAGCGTCTTGTCGCCAGGACTGTCTGCTCCGGAAGACCTCCCGTTTGCGGAAGTCAAGGCTAAGCTCACCTCGCATTTTGTTCACCCTGTCAATCAGATTTGCGAGAGCCGTCGATTTCCTCGCCGAGTACAACAACAAGGGGAGCCGGTGGACGAATTCTTTACCGCACTTCGGAATCTTGTCAAACGTTGTGGGTACAACAACGCCGAGGTCGAAAACCGACTTGTGCGAGACAAGTTTGTCGATGGATTGCGGAACGAGACGCTGTCGGATCAATTGTGCCGATGTACTAAACTTTCGGCAGAAGAAGCGCGTATTCATGAAGAAGCCGAAAAAGAGCGTCTGTCCCGCGCAAGTCTCAGCGAGAGCGGGGCCTTCGACAGCTTAAACGTGGACGCGGCGCAACGCGCGAAGAACGCGTCACCGCGTCGCAGCAAGTCGGTGCAGCCAACTCAGTCTACTTGCGATTACTGCGGCCGTGGTCAACACTCTCGAAAAGAATGCCCAGCTCGCAAGGCCACATGCAATTTCTGCGAGAAGCAAGGTCACTTTCTTGCTGTTTGCCGGGCCAAGCATCGGAAGGAGCTGTTAGGCTCAGTTGAACTTCACGCGCTCAGTACGCGTCGGGCGCGCTATGCCGACAGTCACGTGAATGGTCACCTCGCACACTTCAAGATAGACTCGGGAGCAGAAGTAACGGTGGTATCGCCTTCTTTCCCGGGATTACCGGCCGTTTTGGATAAAGTGGACGCCGAGGTGTCTGGTCCTGGAAATCAAAGATTGTGCGTTCTGGGAACTTTCACTGCTACCTTGCAATGGCATAACAAGGCCGCTGTGCAAAGACTGTATGTCATCAAGAACCAGACGACACACCTTCTGGGATTACCGGCAATTGAAGACTTGGGCATCGTTAAGGTTTTGGACTCTGTGGAAGGTATTCCGTCACCCCAAGCAAGAATTTTTCGTGGCCTTGGGGAAGGGCAAGAAGAATACCATATTCGCGTTGCTCAAGACGCTCTCCCCTTTTCATTGAGTGTTCCTCGACGAATACCTCTGCCTCTACTCGAGCAGGTGAAGAAGGAATTGGATGAAATGGAAACCAAAAAAGTCATTCGCAAGGTTGACACGGCTACCGCGTGGTGTTCAGACCTCGTCGTTGTGCCGAAGCCGTTGGGCGGGTACAGGCTGTGTGTCGACTTGACGAAGCTTAACAAAGTTATCCAGAGGGAACACTACATTCTGCCAACAGTTGAAGACATCTTAGGCCAGCTTGGTGGGGCACGAATTTTTTTCTAAGCTCGATGCAAGATCCAGCTTCCACCAGATCAAACTAACTCGTGAGAGCGAAGACCTGACAACATTCATCACACCTTTTGGTCGCTATTGCTACAAGCGTCTTCCCTTGGCATTGCGACAGCGCCCGAGTATTTCCAACGCTTCATGTCGAGATTGCTCGAAGGCATCACTGGAGTCGTCAACATGATAGACGACATACTCGTCTTTGGTAGGAACCGTCAAGAGCACGACCAGCATCTAGCTGACGTCTTGGCGCGTTTAACTCAAGCGGGCGTCACTTTTAACGAAAAGAATTGTCAATTCAGAGTATCTTCTGTCAAGTTCTTAGGAGTTGTTGTCAGCCAGCAGGGAATTAGTCCAGACCTGGACAAAGTCAAGGCTATCATGGATATTCCACCACGAATCGATGTCAGTGGTGTTCGCCGATTACTCGGAATGGTAAACCATGTGGCTAGATTCATTCCAAACCTGTCTGAGATCTCAGCACCTATTCGTGCTCTCCTCAACAAGAAGAACGCATGGGGTTGGAGTTACAACCAAGAGCAAGCGTTCAAGAACATCGTCTTTGCTCAGCTCCGACGTATGTATGGCTATGTACAATCCCCATTACCCAACTCTAGTATCGGCTGACGCAAGCTCTCATGGCCTCGGAGCCGTCTTACCCCAGGATCAACCTTCGGGAATTCGACATGCCGTCGCCTATGCTTCCAGATCTCCCACTGCTACAGAGGGACGCTACGGTCAAACGGAAAAAGAGTCTGGCTGTCACACGGGCTGTCACCCGGTTCGACCAATACCTACGCGGACTAAGCTTTCAGGTCGAATCCGATCATCTTCCGCTTGCAGCCCTCCTTTCAAATAAAGATCTAGACGTCTTGCCACCTCGAATTCAACGTATGCGGATCAAACTGATGCGCTATCAGTTCTCGGTCAAGTATGTTCCTGGAAAGCTGCTAGCTACAGCCGACACACTTTCACGAGCACCTTGCGACTTGCCAACTTCCAAAGCGGTCAGCAGCTTGGAAATCTATATGGGACGTTCTTAAGGATCTACCTCCACAACTGGCAAGTCACCTTGACGAGATCCGTCGTCTTCAAGCTCAAGATAGTGAATGCTCTTCGATTATTACTTATTGTGAGAGAGGCTGGCCGTCCAAGAAGAGAGTTCCGACCCATTTAGCGCCATATTGGAAGGACGCGACTACGTCCTGATTGTCGACTACTACTCCAGATTTCCCGAAGTAGTCACATTGGGAACTTCATCAGCAAAGGTGGTCACTGCTGCAATCAAGAGTTGTTTCGCTCGCTTTGGGATACCAGACGTTGTGCGGACGGAAAACGGACCTCAGTTCGCGTCCAAGGAGTTCGGCAACTTTGCACGAGCGTATGGATTCTGCCACGAGACCAGCAGCCCTCGATACCCTCAGAGTAATGGAGAGGCAGAGCGCATGGTGCGCACTGTGAAGGATATGCTGAAGAAAAGCTCGGATCGGTACCTCGCCCTGCTCGCATACCGAGACACACCTGGAGTGTCGGGCGTCTCTCCAGCTCAGTTACTTATGGGGAGGAGACTGCAAACTCGTGTTCCGGTTCTGCCTGAACGACTACAACGCCAAACTAAGACTGGGAAGTTTTGCTGATGCAATGCTCAGATGATCAGGTTAAATTCGGGTGTACTTTTTAAACTTCACGGTAATATTTCCAAAATGAACACTGCCGTGTTGTCGCGGTATAGGGCGGCCCAGCCTGCACAATCTGTTTGTGCAGACTCTTCCCTGATTTAAAACAAACACTTTTGAAAAGCAAGTTATCTGATCAGCTCTATGAATGTAAAAAATCACCTATATATATATATATATATATATATATATATATATATATATATATATATATATATATATATATATATATATATACGCCGGACAGAGTGAGCGACGCCAACCCCCCCACTCGCGAACGAGTTGGTACGCCACTGCCCAGCCAAACTACGTGTCGTCATCTTCTATCTTTCTGACGTCGCCAACCTCTGGTTTCACAATCACGAGCCTTAGCTCCATACCTGGTCTGATTTCAAGACAGCGATTGCAGAGGTCATCGGCCGCCCGACTTTACGAAAACTGCGCGCTGAACAGTGAACAGCCCGGTGAGACTTATACGAGCTACATCGAGGATCTCGTTAACATTTGCTGCCGCGTCAATGCCTCCATGAGCGAAGAGGAGAAAGTGAAACATATGCTCAAAGGCATCGAGGACGAGGCATTTCAGATGCTTCTTGCGCGGAACCCTGCTTCTGTCGCGGACGTCGTTACTCTTTGCCGGAGTTTCGATGAGCTGCGTCGACAAAGGGTCCTTGCACGCAGCGCTGTCGCAGCTGCCGAACCACTCTCGAGCCTCACGATAGCCTCCCACCCGTCACCTGCTACATCACTCTCTAGCCAAATCAAAGACTTCATTCGGGAGGAGGTGGCGCGCCAGCTCTCTACGCTGCCTCTGAGCGATCGACCCCTACAACCTGACGCATCGCTGGCTGCTCCCATCAGGAGGGCTCTCCGTGAGCAACTTGCCGAATCGGTATCTTTGACATGTCTGCCTGTGGCTGCACCTCTGACCTATGCCGCGGTCGCGGCGCGACCGCCGCCGCCGACATTTGCCTTCTCTGAAGCAATGTACCCACGAACAGCCCAGCCTCCTGCGTCGCCTCCAATGCCAGCTTGGAGTCAATATGTTCAGAACACCTGGCGCACACGCGACAACCGGCCCATATGCTTCGCTTGTGGTTTCGCCGGCCATGTGGCGCGCTTCTGCAACCGTCGCATGTCACCTGCTCATCAAGCTGCCGCAACGCCCGGATACGGCTACCCACACGCTGCTACCGATGATGCCACGAGTCTCGGCTCGGACTTTTCGCCGCCTTCGCGACGGCCTTTCATCGCTCCCCGTCACCCCGTCGTCGCTCGCCTTCACGTCGTCGGCAGTCGCCTAGCGAGGGAAATTAGTTGCTGCGGTTCCGCAGGCACGAACTGCCAGCTTCGCGACTTCTACAAGGCCTGCACATTCACCACGCAATTTACTCGACGTCATAGTAGAAGGAACTGCCGCAACTGCGCTTATTGACACTGGGGCTGCGATTTCAGTCACGGACGAGAACTTTTGTGAAAACTATGTCAGGTCACAACGCCCTTCTCCGGCATGCTACTGCGCACCGCAAGTGCGCAGCACATAGCACCGGTTGCAGCATGTACCGCGAGGGTGGTTATTGACGGCGCGCTCTATTTCGTCGAATTTCTTGTGTTATCTTCATGCTCACACGACATCATCCTCGGCTGGGACTTCTTGTCTCATCATCGTGCCATCATCGACTGTGCCCGGACCGAGGTGGCGCTCTTCCCGTTCTCTGATGACCGTATTGCCTGACATTTCTAAAAGTACAACCCAAAAGCTCACTGTTCTGTCCGACACCGTCAGTGCTTGTGCCCGTCTCTTCCTCCACCGCTCCGGATGCTACCTTTTTACGCCGTCGCCTATTTTTCTGCGTCGCAGGGCTCTCCCTCTCCCGTTTGCCGTCCTCACTACTGAATCTGGATTATCGGCTATGCTTGTGTGCAATCCCTTTCGACACCCTGTGGCCTTGCTTCGAGGAGAATCTCTTGGTCATGTTGAGCCTGTTATTCCGTTTCAAATCATCGAGACTTCAGATGACACGCCCTGTTATGGGCTCGACGCCCTTACTTCTCCCGTTAAGCGCACGTCTTCTGCATCATCATCAACTTCGCCTTCATCAGACATCTTTGAATCTGTCTTGGGTGTCAATATGCCACCTACGTACCACACGCAACTACTTGCGCTTCTGCACAATTTTCGTTCGTCGTTTGATTGCGACCAACCGCGCATGCGCCGTACGGCGAACGTCAGTTCCTGTGGCTGCAGCTCTGCAGCGAACGTCAGTCACAGCGTCACACACGATGTCGTATGAGGGTATATTAATAAAGCACTGACGACTTGTGCAGTCGAGGAGGAGGAAAGAACATTTATTAACAGAAAGGGGTTTGTGATGCTTGGTCCGCAAGTACCATCTAGCAGTGCTGGCTGCCCTCAGTCCAGGATGCCACAGGCAGTTGCCGCCCTGCGTGCCCTGTCGATCAAACTGATCTGATCATCAAGGTTATCGCTGGCCAGCAACTCCTCCCACCGCTCCACACTAGCTTGGTCAATGGGGGGCAGGCCGGGGGAAGTAGCGCCGATCCAACAGGAACGCAGATCACGCGCACAACAACAGACGCCCGAGCGTAGCTTCTTCCTCCTCTTTACTACAATAGCAACGGATAAAAATCAGATTTATATGTATACAATAAACCATTGTGGTTGCGATGATCGAAACGTCACGTAATGACGCGGCCTTCTTCGAAAAGCTTTTCGAAGAAATCCATTAAAAGGAAAGGTTTGCAAAGCAATGGCGATGGTATGAAGAACACGTGTGTCTTCCTCAAGTGGGCGGGGCAACCTTGTGTTTTCGATATTTTATTTCTGTCCCCCGTTAACCTCGTACCATCTTGACCCTTCCTTCAGTTGGTACGCTCCACTAACAATGAATCGTGATTGTAATTAACCTCGGCTGTCGCTACGTGATACGTTCTTTGTCTACTATAATATCTTATTGCCTCAGCGTCTTATAATGTCTCATTGCCTCAGATGTCACTGATGACTGAGTTGCCATAAAGGGCCCCTTACCAGGCAAGAAAGCAAACTTCCTGTTGCAATAAACCTTCACTCAATTGGCCGTGAGCGCTTGTGTGCTTGTTTCCTTCTCTCCGCGCTGTTTCCATCGATCTAACACGTACAGTCGACCATAAAATTACGGACCACGCGAACGCGTGTCAAACTGCCTGTCCTCGCCACCTAAGGGTGCGCCGTCTACCGCAGCGCTGGTCCGGAAACGAGCCTTCTTGCTTGTTATTCACCGGTATATCAATTTTCTACTGCCGCGCAGCATATTGTGAGTTCTTGTTTTCACGCAAAGCGCTTTTCTGCGGTGTGAGCACACTTGTATTTTTATAGCAGAATCGAAGCCATGGCGGCGTGCTTCGAACGGTGTGCCGTTGTGTAGCTATAATTTTGTGAGCAAGATTGCGACCGATAACAGTGACGGCTGCTGTCGAGAAGTACGTAGCCACGGCTGCTGAAGAGCGCGTCGCGTTAAAAAAGGGTAGGGAGAAAATATTTGTGGGAATATAGTCAGGCCGTCGATTTAGGGATGGATGCGTCGCGATCGCTGCTGACTTAGCGGAAATGTCGCGAAGAGGCTCTGGGCCACTTTTGTGCCCAAGACTTTTGTGGTTGACTGTACCTATTGGCCTTCAAGAAGGCCTTCCACGCGGTTTTATTTGTTATAGACCGTGACGTGCGCACCAAACATTTTATCAAGAAGAGGAGTGGCTCGGTTCTTAACATTCTTCGGCGCCGCAACTCTAGTGTACGTGACGTATTGCGGTACGAGAGCTACAGAAGCGTACACATGTTTGCACTGTCGCGCTTCCTAACGGGGTAAGGAGTCCTACGAGCCGGAGTGCGGTCTCGTATACGCGACTTTATTAGTCATGGTCGGCGTGCCATCTATTACATCTTTATTTAGTCAATGTGTCATTGGTTCAAGCTCGCACATATTCTCTTACTGCACTGTAGACATTGCCATTCGGTGAGCGAGATGAACACAACTTTCTTGGTGTATAGTAGTTAGTTTAGCGTTAGCGTAATAGCGTGCGTACGGTAAACGCTACGGGTCGTTTACCGTACTACGCATGCGCATTTCGATCCCGCTATTCCGCTAAGCCTGCTAAACTATAACTGTCTAATGAGCATCAAGTTAGCGTTGGGGACGGCGGCGTCGTATGCGAAAACCGAGCGCTTTGAGCGAAACGCGGCCACCGAAGGTGCGCCGGTCACATGGGCATCTGATTACGCCGAAATCCAATAACTGATCCTCTCTCGATCGTGGCCATGTTTCTGATATGGCAGTCTCATCTTTTGTCGAGGTCACCTGTCATTGTAGCCTGGATATGAGGGCATGATTTCACGTTCCGGCGCAGGCGCCGTAACGTGAGTCATTAGGCACGATGCCATGCGTAGGCGCGCCCTCATGCCACGCCCGCAATTCCCGGTCGGAGGCGTTTCGCTCCCGCTGGGCACAGAAGTAGGTCAGGCACGCACGCGGAGCTTCGCTTGACCCCATGTTCCCGATAGGGCAAGGGCTCACAACTGTCTAACACTGTAAACACTGTAAAGCACAATCACTTTTTTTATTACATAGGCAGTTTCAGACACTCTCGCACCATAATCTCTGCGACGTACGATGCTCCTTGGTCCCAGTTTTCTTAAATCAGCCGTCTGACAAGAACTGCCTGCAGTCCTTTCCAGAACCGAAATGGAAACACGCGCGTCGTATGGGTCGTTCTAAATTATTGCTCGCGCGTAATCGCCGTCGGAATAAGACGCTTGGCAGAGCTCCAATGAGTAAAGGTTGCACGCGTAATGTTCTTCCAACAGAACATGCAACGCCTTCGACACATTTCGACTAGCCGTAAAAAATACCCACCGCGGTGACAAAAAGGTAACTGCGTTCTGTTTCTCAACACGAGGTCGTGCGTTCGATAGATTCCGGCCATGGCTGCTGCAGTGCGATGGAGGCATAACGCGGAAATGCTTGTGTACCGTGGTTTGCGTGCACGCTGGCAGGACGACAGGTGGTGTAATCCGGAACCCCCAAGCTATGTGTACGGCGTCTCCCATAATACGCTGTGCAGTATCGGGACTTTAATCCTCGGAGGGAGGCGTCTTAAGGGGGCATTAAAAAGAAAAAAAAAATTTTTTCTCGTATTAGTAAATCGCAATTTCACTATACCTGAAAGCACCACTTTAATACAGGTGGCGACGCCACCTTGAAGTTACCGTACCGGCTCGTCATGACGGCATAGATTTTGACGGCGTTTGCTAAGACCGACGTAATCGTTTATCTGTAAAAGTGTTTTACATTGTCTTCGAAGTCTCAATATAGCAAGTCTATTGAACTAATGTGGCCACAATAAGCAAAAAGGCGTTGGAATTCGTGACGACACACGGACGTTCACTTGCCGAATTTCCAGCGCGAAATTAAAACGTGAGACTTTGAAACGACGAAATTAATGACAATGGAGTTCTAAAAGAATACTTCATGTACATGTATAAACTTATTTAATGTTTCACTTTAAAGGTAGAAATGATTCC